>NW_027184829.1:0-142580 GCF_040668555.2 Bombus flavifrons | reverse complement strand
CCAACCTAACCCCAACCTAACCCCAACCTAACCCCAACCTAACCCCAACCTAACCCCAACCTAACCCCAACCTAACCCCAACCTAACCCCAACCTAACCCCCAACCTAACCCCAACCTAACCCCAACCCTAACCCCAACCCTAACCCCAACCTAACCCCAACCTAACCCCAACCTAACCCCAACCTAACCCCAACCTAACCCCAACCTAACCCCAACCTAACCCCAACCTAACCTAACCCAACCTAACCCCAACCTAACCCCAACCTAACCCCAACCTAACCCCAACCTAACCCCAACCTAACCCCAACCTAACCCCAACCTAACCCCAACCTAACCCCAACCTAACCCCAACCTAACCCCAACCTAACCCCAACCTAACCCCAACCTAACCCCAACCTAACCCCAACCTAACCCCAACCTAACCCCACCTAACCCCAACCTAACCCCAACCTAACCCCAACCTAACCCCAACCTAACCCCAACCTAACCCCAACCTAACCCCAACCTAACCCAACCTAACCCCAACCTAACCCCAACCTAACCCCAACCTAACCCCAACCTAACCCCAACCTAACCCCAACCTAACCCCAACCTAACCCCAACCTAACCCCAACCTAACCCCAACCTAACCCCAACCTAACCCCAACCTAACCCCAACCTAACCCCAACCTAACCCCAACCTAACCCCAACCTAACCCCAACCTAACCCCAACCTAACCCCAACCTAACCCCAACCTAACCCCCAACCTAACCCCAACCTAACCCCCAACCTAACCCCAACCTAACCCCAACCTAACCCCAACCTAACCCCAACCTAACCCCAACCTAACCCCAACCTAACCCCAACCTAACCCCAACCTAACCCCAACCTAACCCCAACCTAACCCCAACCTAACCCCAACCCCTAACCCCAACCTAACCCCAACCTAACCCAACCCCAACCTACCCACCTAACCCCAACCTAACCCCACCCAACCTAACCCCAACCTAACCCCAACCTAACCCCAACCTAACCCCAACCTAACCCCACCTAACCCCAACCTAACCCCAACCTAACCCCAACCTAACCCCAACCTAACCCCAACCTAACCCCAACCTAACCCCCAACCTAACCCCAACCTAACCCCAACCTAACCCCAACCTAACCCCAACCTAACCCCAACCTAACCCCAACCTAACCCCAACCTAACCCCAACCTAACCCCAACCTACCCCAACCTACCCCAACCTAACCCAACCTAACCCCAACCTAACCCCAACCTAACCCCTAACCCCAACCTAACCCCAACCTAACCCCAACCTAACCCCAACCTAACCCCAACCTAACCCAACCTAACCCCAACCTAACCCCAACCTAACCCCAACCTAACCCCACCTAACCCCAACCTAACCCCAACCTAACCCCAACCTAACCCCAACCTAACCCCAACCTAACCCCAACCTAACCCCAACCTAACCCCAACCTAACCTACCCCAACCTACCCAACCTAACCCCAACCTAACCTAACCCCAACCTAACCCCAACCTAACCCCAACCTAACCCCAACCTAACCCCAACCTAACCCCAACCTAACCCCCCAACCTAACCCCAACCTAACCTAACCCCAACCTAACCCCAACCTAACCCCAACCTAACCCCAACCTAACCCCAACCTAACCCCAACCTAACCCCAACCTAACCCCAACCTAACCCCAACCTAACCTAACCCCAACCTAACCCCAACCTAACCCCAACCTAACCCAACCTAACCCCAACCTAACCCCAACCTAACCTAACCCCACCTACCTAACCCCAACCTAACCCCAACCTAACCCCAACCTAACCCCAACCTAACCCCAACCTAACCCCAACCTAACCCCAACCTAACCCCAACCTAACCCCAACCTAACCTAACCCCAACCTAACCCCCCTAACCTAACCCCAACCTAACCCCAACCTAACCCCAACCTAACCCCAACCTAACCCCAACCTAACCCCAACCTAACCCCAACCTAACCCCAACCTAACCCCAACCTAACCCCAACCTAACCCCAACCTAACCCCAACCTACCCCAACCTAACCCCAACCCCCCTAACCCCAACCTAACCCCAACCTAACCCCAACCTAACCCCAACCTAACCCCAACCTAACCCCAACCTAACCCCAACCTAACCCCAACCTAACCCCAACCTAACCCCAACCTAACCCCAACCTAACCCCAACCTAACCCAACCTAACCTAACCCCAACCTAACCCCAACCTAACCCCAACCTAACCCCAACCTAACCCCAACCTAACCCCAACCTAACCCCAACCTAACCCCAACCTAACCCCAACCTAACCCCAACCTAACCCCAACCTAACCCCAACCTAACCCCAACCTAACCCCAACCTAACCCCAACCTAACCCCAACCTAACCTACCCCAACCTAACCCCAACCTAACCCCAACCTAACCCCAACCTAACCCCAACCTAACCCCAACCTAACCCCAACCTAACCCCAACCTAACCCCAACCTAACCCCAACCTAACCCCAACCTAACCCCAACCTAACCCCAACCTAACCCCAACCTAACCCCAACCTAACCCCAACCTAACCCCAACCTAACCCCAACCTAACCCCAACCTAACCCCAACCTAACCCCAACCTAACCCAACCTAACCCCAACCTAACCCCAACCTAACCCCAACCTAACCCCAACCTAACCCCAACCTAACCCCAACCTAACCCCAACCTAACCCCAACCTAACCCCAACCTAACCCCAACCTAACCCCCAACCTAACCACCCCCAACCTAACCCCAACCTAACCCCAACCTAACCCCAACCTAACCCCAACCTACCCCAACCTAACCCCAACCTAACCCCCAACCTAACCCCAACCTAACCCCAACCTAACCCCAACCTAACCCCACCACCTAACCCCAACCTACCCCAACCTAACCCCAACCTAACCCCAACCTACCCCAACCTACCCCACCTAACCCCAACCTAACCCCAACCTAACCCCAACCTAACCCCAACCTAACCCCAACCTAACCCCAACCTAACCCCAACCTACCCCAACCTAACCCCCAACCTAACCCCAACCTAACCCCAACCTACCCCAACCTACCCCACCTAACCCCAACCTAACCCCAACCTAACCCCAACCTACCCCCACCTACCCCAACCTAACCCCAACCTAACCCCAACCTAACCCCCCAACCTAACCCCCAACCTAACCCCAACCTACCAACCCCCACCTAACCCCAACCTAACCCCAACCTACCCCAACCTACCCCAACCTAACCCCAACCTAACCCCAACCTAACCCCAACCTAACCCCAACCTACCCCAACCTAACCCCAACCTAACCCCACCTAACCCCAACCTACCCCAACCTAACCCCACCTAACCCCAACCTACCCCAACCTACCCCAACCAACCTACCCCAACCTAACCCCAACCTAACCCCAACCTAACCCCAACCTAACCCCCAACCTAACCCCAACCTAACCCCAACCTAACCCCAACCTAACCCCACCTAACCCCCTACCCCAACCTAACCCCCAACCTAACCCCAACCTAACCCCAACCTAACCCCAACCTAACCCCAACCTACCCCAACCTAACCCCCACCTAACCCCAACCTAACCCCAACCTAACCCCAACCTAACCCCAACCTACCCCAACCTAACCCCAACCTAACCCCAACCCAACCTAACCCCAACCTAACCCCAACCTAACCCCAACCTAACCCCACCAACCCCAACCTAACCCCAACCTAACCCCAACCTAACCCCAACCTAACCCCAACCTAACCCCACCTAACCCCAACCTAACCCCAACCTAACCCCAACCTAACCCCAACCTAACCCCAACCTAACCCCAACCTAACCCCAACCTACCCCAACCTAACCCCCAACCTAACCCCAACCTAACCCCAACCTAACCCAACCTAACCCCAACCTAACCCCAACCTAACCCCAACCTAACCCCAACCTACCCCAACCTAACCCCAACCTAACCCCAACCTAACCCCAACCTAACCCCAACCTACCACCCAACCAACCCCACCCTACCCCCAACCTAACCCCAACCACCCCAACCTAACCCCAACCTAACCCCAACCTACCCCAACCTAACCCCAACCTAACCCCAACCTAACCCCAACCTAACCCCCAACCTAACCCCACCTACCCCCAACCTAACCCCAACCTAACCCCAACCTAACCCCAACCTAACCCCAACCTACCCCACCTACCCCAACCTAACCCCAACCTACCCCACCCCACCTAACCCCAACCTAACCCCACCTAACCCCAACCAACCCCAACCTACCCCACCTACCCCACCTAACCCCACCCTAACCCCACCTAACCCCAACCTAACCCCAACCTAACCCACCTAACCCCAACCTAACCCCACCTACCCCACCTAACCCCCACCTACCCCAACCTAACCCCCAACCTACCCCAACCTAACCCCAACCTAACCCCAACCTAACCCCAACCTAACCCCAACCTAACCCCAACCTCAACCCCCCAACCTACCCCAACCTAACCCCAACCAACCCCCAACCTACCCCAACCTAACCCAACCTAACCCCAACCTACCCCCAACCTAACCCCAACCTAACCCCCAACCTACCCCAACCTAACCCCAACCTACCCCAACCACCTAACCCCAACCTAACCCCAACCTAACCCCAACCTAACCCCAACCTAACCCCCACCTAACCCCAACCTACCCCAACCTAACCTACCCCAACCTAACCCCAACCTAACCCCCAACCTAACCCAACCTACCCCACCTACCCCCAACCTAACCCCAACCTACCCCAACCTAACCCCAACCTACCCAACCAACCCCAACCTACCCCAACCTACCCCAACCTAACCCCAACCTACCCCACCCCACCTACCCCAACCTAACCCCAACCAACCCCAACCTAACCCCAACCAACCCCAACCTACCCCAACCTAACCCCAACCTACCCCAACCTAACCCCAACTACCCCCACCTACCCCCAACCTACCCCAACCCACCCCACCCACCCCCCACCTACCCCAACCCCAACCAACCCCCAACCTAACCCCAACCTAACCCCACCCAACCCCACCAACCCACCCACCTAACCCCAACCAACCCCAACCTACCCCAACCTACCCCCAACCTACCCCAACCTACCCACCCCCCAACCCCCAACCTAACCCCAACCTAACCCCAACCTAACCCCAACCTAACCCCAACCTAACCCCAACCTACCCCAACCTACCCCAACCTAACCCCCCCAACCTACCCCAACCAACCCCAACCTACCTACCCCACCTAACCCCACCTACCCCCAACCAACCCACCCCACCCACCCCTAACCCCAACCTAACCCCCACCCTAACCCCCAACCCCCTAACCCCCAACCTAACCCCAACCTAACCCCAACCTACCCCCAACCTAACCCACCCCAACCTAACCCCCACCTACCCCACCTAACCCCAACCTAACCCCAACCTACCCCAACCTACCCCAACCTAACCCCAACCTACCCCAACCTAACCCCAACCTAACCCCAACCTACCCCAACCTCCCCAACCTAACCCCCCCCAACCCCCCCAACCTAACCCCAACCTACCCCAACCTACCCCCAACCCCTAACCCAACCTAACCCCAACCTAACCCCAACCTACCCCAACCTAACCCCCAACCTACCTAACCCCAACCTAACCCCAACCAACCTAACCCCAACCTAACCCCCAACCTACCTACCCCAACCTAACCCCAACCTAACCCCAACCTAACCCCAACCTAACCCCACCTAACCCCAACCTACCCCAACCTACCCAACCTAACCCCAACCTAACCCCACCTAACCCCAACCTAACCCCAACCTAACCCAACCTCACCCCAACCTAACCCCAACCTACCCCAACCTAACCCCAACCTACCCCAACCTAACCCCAACCTACCCCAACCTAACCCCAACCTAACCCCAACCTAACCCCAACCTAACCCCAACCTAACCCCAACCTAACCCCAACCTAACCCCCAACCTAACCCCAACCTAACCCCAACCTAACCCTAACCCCAACCTAACCCCAACCTAACCCCAACCTAACCTAACCCCAACCTAACCCCAACCTAACCCCAACCTAACCCCAACCTAACCCCAACCTAACCCCAACCTAACCCCAACCTAACCCCAACCTAACCCCAACCTAACCCCAACCTAACCCCAACCTAACCCCAACCTAACCCCAACCTAACCCCAACCTAACCCCAACCTAACCCCAACCTAACCCCAACCTAACCCCAACCTAACCCCAACCTAACCCCAACCTAACCCCAACCTACCTAACCCCAACCTAACCCCAACCTAACCCAACCTAACCCCAACCTAACCCCAACCTAACCCCAACCTAACCCCAACCTAACCCCAACCTAACCCCAACCTAACCCCAACCTAACCCCAACCTAACCCCAACCTAACCCCAACCTAACCCCAACCTAACCCCAACCTAACCCCAACCTAACCCCAACCTAACCCCAACCTAACCCCAACCTAACCTAACCCCAACCTAACCCCAACCTAACCCCAACCTAACCCCAACCTAACCCCAACCTAACCCCAACCTAACCCCAACCTAACCCCAACCTAACCCCAACCTAACCCCAACCTAACCCCAACCTAACCCCAACCTACCTAACCCCAACCTAACCCCAACCTAACCCCAACCTAACCCCAACCTAACCCCAACCTAACCCCAACCTAACCCCAACCTAACCCCAACCTAACCCCAACCTAACCCCAACCTAACCCCAACCTAACCCCAACCTAACCCCAACCTAACCCCAACCTAACCCCAACCTAACCCCAACCTAACCCCAACCTAACCCCAACCTAACCCCAACCTAACCCCAACCTAACCCCAACCTAACCCCAACCTAACCCCAACCTAACCCCAACCTAACCTAACCCCAACCTAACCCCAACCTAACCTAACCCCAACCTAACCCCAACCTAACCCCAACCTAACCCCAACCTAACCCCAACCTAACCCCAACCTAACCCCAACCTAACCCCAACCTAACCCCAACCTAACCCCAACCTAACCCCAACCTAACCCCAACCTAACCCCAACCTAACCCCAACCTAACCCCAATAATTAGATTCAACGTAGATCCTCTATTTTTCGGGATACATGGACAATTCGATACGCGTTCTACTCCACATTTGCTGCTTTATACAGCGCTTATAACAGTTTTTGCACTGTGTTCACACTGGTTCCAGTCGAACACGATACAATTTTTAGTCTTTTTTAATTCTCAAGGCCAATAATTAGATTCAACGTAGATCCTCTATTTTTTCGGGATACATGGACAATTCGATACGCGTTCTACTCCACATTTGCTGCTTTATACAGCGCTTATCACAGTTTTTGCACTGTGTTCACACTGGTTCCAGTCGAACACGATACAATTTTAGTCTTTTTTAATTCTCAAGGCCAATAATTAGATTCAACGTAGATCCTCTATTTTTCGGGATACATGGACAATTCGATACGCGTTCTACTCCACATTTGCAGCTTTATACAGCGCTTATCACAGTTTTTGCACTGTGTTCACACTGGTCCCAGTCGAATCCGATACAATTTTAGTCTTTTTTAATTCTCAAGGCCAATTTAATTCAACGTAGATCCTCTATTTTTCGGGATACATGGACAATTCGATACGCGTTCTACTCCACATTTGCTGCTTTATACAGCGCATATCACAGTTTTTACACTGTGTTCACACTGGTCCCAGTCGAACACGATACAATTTTAGTCTTTTTTAATTCTCAAGGCCAATAATTAAATTCAACGTAGATCCTCTATTTTTCGGGATACATGGACAATTCGACACGCGTTCTACTCCACATTTGCTGCTTTATACAGCGCTTATCACAGTTTTTGCACTGTGTTCGCACTGGTCCCAGTCGAATCCGATACAATTTTAGTCTTTTTTAATTCGCAAGGCCAATAATTAAATTCAACGTAGATCCTCTATTTTTCGGGATACATGGACAATTCGATACGCGTTCTACTCCACATTTGCTGCTTTATACAACGCTTATCACAGTTTTTGCACTGTGTTCACACTGGTCCCAGTCGAACACGATACAATTTTAGTCTTTTTTAATTCTCAAGGCCAATAATTAAATTCAACGTAGATCCTCTATTTTTCGGGATACATGGACAATTCGATACGCGTTCTACTCCACATTTGCTGCTTTATACAGCGCTTATCACAGTTTTTGCACTGTGTTCACACTGGTCCGAGTCAAATCCGATACAATTTTAGTCGTTTTTAATTCTCAAGGCCAATAATTAAATTCAACGTAGATCCTCTATTTTTCGGGATACATGGACAATTCGATACGCGTTCTACTCCACATTTGCTGCTTTATACAGCGCTTATCAGAGTTTTTGCACTGTGTTCACACTGGTTCCAGTCGAACACGATACAATTTTAGTCTTTTTTAATTCTCAAGGCCAATAATTAAATTCAACGTAGATCCTCTGTTTTTCGGGATACATGGACAATTCGATACGCGTTCTACTCCACATTTGCTGCTTCATACAGCGCATATCAGAATGTTTGCACTGTGTTCACACTGGTCCCAGTCGAATCCGATACAATTTTAGTCTTTTTTAATTCTCAAGGCCAATAATTAAATTCAACGTAGATCCTCTATTTTTCGGGATACATGGACAATTCGATACGCGTTCTACTCCACATTTGCTGCTTTATACAGCGCTTATCAGAGTTTTGCACTGTGTTCACACTGGTCCCAGTCGAACACGATACAATTTTAGTCTTTTTTAATTCTCAAGGCCAATAATTAAATTCAACGTAGATCCTCTATTTTTCGGGATACATGCACAATTCGATACAGGGTTCTACTCCACATTTGCTGCTTTATACAGCGCTTATCACAGTTTTTGCACTGTGTTCACACTGGTTCCAGTCGAGCACGATACAATTTTAGTCTTTTTTAATTCTCAAGGCCAATAATTAGATTCAACGTAGATCCTCTATTTTTCGGGATACATGGACAATTCGATACGCGTTCTACTCCACATTTGCTGCTTTATACAGCGCTTATCACAGTTTTTGCACTGTGTTCACACTGGTTCCAGTCGAACACGATACAATTTTAGTCTTTTTTAATTCTCAAGGCCAATAATTCAATTCAACGTATCTCCGCTGTTTTTCGGGATACATGGAAAATTCAATACGCGTTCTACTCCACATTTGCTGCTTTATACAGCGCATATCATAATGTTTGCGCTGTGTTCACACTGGTACCAGTCGAATCCGATACAATTTTAGTCTTTTTTAATTCTCAAGGCCAATAATTAAATTCAACGTAGATCCTCTATTTTTCGGGATACATGGACAATTCGATACGCGTTCTACTCCACATTTGCTGCTTTATACAGCGCTTATCACAGTTTTTGCACTGTGTTCACACTGGTCCCAGTCGAATCCGATACAATTTTAGTCTTTTTTAATTCTCAAGGCCAATAATTAGATTCAACGTAGATCCTCTATTTTTCGGGATACATGGACAATTCGATACGCGTTCTACTCCACATTTGCTGCTTTATACAGCGCTTATCACAGTTTTTGCACTGTGTTCACACTGGTTCCAGTCGAACACGATACAATTTTAGTCTTTTTTAATTCTCAAGGCCAATAATTAGATTCAACGTAGATCCTCTATTTTTCGGGATACATGGACAATTCGATACGCGTTCTACTCCACATTTGCTGCTTTATACAGCGCTTCTAACAGTTTTTGCACTGTGTTCACACTGGTTCCAGTCGAACACGATACAATTTTAGTCTTTTTTAATTCTCAAGGCCAATAATTAGATTCAACGTAGATCCTCTATTTTTCGGGATACATGGACAATTCGATACGCGTTCTACTCCACATTTGCTGCTTTATACAGCGCTTATCACAGTTTTTACTTTTACACTGTGTTCACACTGGTTCCAGTCGAACACGATACAATTTTAGTCTTTTTTAATTCTCAAGGCCAATAATTAGATTCAACGTAGATCCTCTATTTTTCGGGATACATGGACTATTCGATACGCGTTCTACTCCACATTTGCTGCTTTATACAGCGCTTATCACAGTTTTTGCACTGTGTTCACACTGGTTCCAGTCGAACACGATACAATTTTAGTCTTTTTTAATTCTCAAGGCCAATAATTAGATTCAACGTAGATCCTCTATTTTTCGGGATACATGGACAATTCGATACGCGTTCTACTCCACATTTGCTGCTTTATACAGCGCTTATCACAGTTTTTGCACTGTGTTCACACTGGTTCCAGTCGAACACGATACAATTTTAGTCTTTTTTAATTCTCAAGGCCAATAATTAGATTCAACGTAGATCCTCTATTTTTCGGGATACATGGACAATTCGATACGCGTTCTACTCCACATTTGCTGCTTTATACAGCGCTTATCACAGTTTTTGCACTGTGTTCACACTGGTTCCAGTCGAACACGATACAATTTTAGTCTTTTTTAATTCTCAAGGCCAATAATTAGATTCAACGTAGATCCTCTATTTTTCGGGATACATGGACAATTCGATACGCGTTCTACTCCACATTTGCTGCTTTTTACAGCGCTTATAACAGTTTTTGCACTGTGTTCACACTGGTTCCAGTCGAACACGATACAATTTTAGTCTTTTTTAATTCTCAAGGCCAATAATTAGATTCAACGTAGATCCTCTATTTTTCGGGATACATGGACAATTCGATACGCGTTCTACTCCACATTTGCTGCTTTATACAGCGCTTATCACAGTTTTTGCACTGTGTTCACACTGGTTCCAGTCGAACACGATGCAATTCTAGTCTTTTTTAATTCTCAAGGCCAATAATTCAATTCAACGTATCTCCGCTGTTTTTCGGGGTAAAAGGACAATTCGATACGCGTTCTACTCCACATTTGCTGCTTTATACAGTGCATATCATAATGTTTGCGCTGTGTTCACACTGGTTCTAGTCGAACACGATACAATTTTAGTCTTTTTTAATTCTCAAGGCCAATAATTCAATTCAACGTATCTCCGCTGTTTTTCGGGATACATGGACAATTCAATACGCGTTCTACTCCACATTTGCTGCTTTATACAGCGCATATCATAATGTTTGCGCTGTGTTCACACTGGTTCCAGTCGAACACGATGCAATTCTAGTCTTTTTTTATTCTCAAGGACAATAATTCAATTCAACGTATCTCCGCTGTTTTTCGGGGTAAAAGGACAATTCGATACGCGTTCTACTCCACATTTGCTGCTTTATACAGCGCTTATCAGAGTTTTTGCACTGTGTTCACACTGGTCCCAGTCGAATCCGATACAATTTTAGTCTTTTGTAATTCTCAAGGCCAATAATTCAATTCAACGTAGATCCTCTATTTTTCGGGATACATGGACAATTCGATACGCGTTCTACTCCACATTTGCTGCTTTATACAGCGCTTATCACAGTTTTTGCACTGTGTTCACACTGGTCCCAGTCGAATCCGATACAATTTTAGTCTTTTTTAATTCTCAAGGCCAATAATTAGATTCAACGTAGATCCTCTATTTTTCGGGATACATGGACAATTCGATACGCGTTCTACTCCACATTTGCTGCTTTATACAGCGCTTATCACAGTTTTTGCACTGTGTTCACACTGGTTCCAGTCGAACACGATACAATTTTAGTCTTTTTTAATTCTCAAGGCCAATAATTAGATTCAACGTAGATCCTCTATTTTTCGGGATACATGGACAATTCGATACGCGTTCTACTCCACATTTGCTGCTTTATACAGCGCTTATCACAGTTTTTGCACTGTGTTCACACTGGTCCCAGTCGAACACGATACAATTTTAGTCTTTTTTAATTCTCAAGGCCAATAATTAAATTCAACGTAGATCCTCTTTTTTTTCGGGATACATGGACAATTCGATACACGTTCTACTCCACATTTGCTGCTTTATACAGCGCATATCATAATGTTTGCGCTGTGTCCACACTGGTTCCAGTCGAACACGATACAATTTTAGTCTTTTTGAATTCTCAAGGCCAATAATTAAATTCAACGTAGATCCTCTATTTTTCGGGATACATGGACAATTCGATACGCGTTCTACTCCACATTTGCTGCTTTATACAGCGCTTATCACAGTTTTTGCACTGTGTTCACACTGGTCCCAGTCGAATCCGATACAATTTTAGTCTTTTTTAATTCTCAAGGCCAATAACTAAATTCAACGTAGATCCCCTATTTTTCGGGATACATGGACAATTCGATACGCGTTCTACTCCACATTTGCTTCTTTATACAGCGCATATCAGAATGTTTGCACTGTGTTCACACTGGTCCCAGTCGAACACGATACAATTTTAGTCTTTTTTAATTCTCAAGGCCAATAATTAAATTCAACGTAGATCCTCCATTTTTTCGGGATACATGGACAATTCGATACGCGTTCTACTCCACATTTGCTGCTTTATACAGCGCTTATCAGAGTTTTGCACTGTGTTCACACTGGTCCCAGTCGAACACGATACAATTTTAGTCTTTTTTAATTCTCAAGGCCAATAATTAAATTCAACGTAGATCCTCTATTTTTCGGGATACATGCACAATTCGATACAGGGTTCTACTCCACATTTGCTGCTTTATACAGCGCTTATCACAGTTTTTGCACTGTGTTCACACTGGTCCGAGTCAAATCCGATACAATTTTAGTCTTTTTTAATTCTCAAGGCCAATAATTAAATCCAACGGAGATCCTCTATTTTTCGGGATACATGGACAATTCGATACGCGTTCTACTCCACATTTGCTGCTTTATACAGCGCTTATCAGAGTTTTTGCACTGTGTTCACACTGGTCCCAGTCGAATCCGTTACAATTTTAGTCTTTTTTAATTCTCAAGGCCAATAATTCAATTCAACGTATCTCCGCTGTTTTTCGGGATACATGGACAATTCAATACGCGTTCTACTCCACATTTGCTGCTTTATACAGCGCTTATCAGAGTTTTTGCACTGTGTTCACACTGGTTCCAGTCGAACACGATACAATTTTAGTCTTTTTTAATTCTCAAGGCCAATAATTAAATTCAACGTAGATCCTCTGTTTTTCGGGATACATGGACAATTCGATACGCGTTCTACTCCACATTTGCTGCTTTATACAGCGCATATCAGAATGTTTGCACTGTGTTCACACTGGTCCCAGTCGAATCCGATACAATTTTAGTCTTTTTTAATTCTCAAGGCCAATAATTAAATTCAACGTAGATCCTCTATTTTTCGGGATACATGGACAATTCGATACGCGTTCTACTCCACATTTGCTGCTTTATACAGCGCTTATCACAGTTTTTGCACTGTGTTCACACTGGTCCCAGTCGAACACGATACAATTTTAGTCTTTTTTAATTCTCAAGGCCAATAATTAAATTCAACGTAGATCCTCTATTTTTCGGGATACATGGACAATTCGATACGCGTTCTACTCCACATTTGCTGCTTTATACAGCGCTTATCAGAGTTTTTGCACTGTGTTCACACTGGTCCCAGTCGAACACGATACAATTTTAGTCTTTTTTAATTCTCAAGGCCAATAATTAAATTCAACGTAGATCCTCTATTTTTCGGGATACATGGACAATTCGATACGCGTTCTACTCCACATTTGCTGCTTTATACAGCGCTTATCACAGTTTTTGCACTGTGTTCACACTGGTCCGAGTCAAATCCGATACAATTTTAGTCTTTTTTAATTCTCAAGGCCAATAATTAAATTCAACGTAGATCCTCTATTTTTCGGGATACATGGACAATTCGATACGCGTTCTACTCCACATTTGCTGCTTTATACAGCGCTTATCACAGTTTTTGCACTGTGTTCACACTGGTCCCAGTCGAACACGATACAATTTTAGTCTTTTTTAATTCTCAAGGCCAATAATTAAATTCAACGTAGATCCTCTATTTTTCGGGATACATGCACAATTCGATACAGGGTTCTACTCCACATTTGCTGCTTTATACAGCGCTTATCACAGTTTTTGCACTGTGTTCACACTGGTCCGAGTCAAATCCGATACAATTTTAGTCTTTTTTAATTCTCAAGGCCAATAATTAAATCCAACGGAGATCCTCTATTTTTCGGGATACATGGACAATTCGATACGCGTTCTACTCCACATTTGCTGCTTTATACAGCGCTTATCAGAGTTTTTGCACTGTGTTCACACTGGTCCCAGTCGAATCCGTTACAATTTTAGTCTTTTTTAATTCTCAAGGCCAATAATTCAATTCAACGTATCTCCGCTGTTTTTCGGGATACATGGACAATTCAATACGCGTTCTACTCCACATTTGCTGCTTTATACAGCGCATATCAGAATGTTTGCACTGTGTACACACTGGTCCCAGTCGAATCCGATACAATTTTAGTCTTTTTTAATTCTCAAGGCCAATAATTAAATTCAACGTAGATCCTCTATTTTTCGGGATACATGGACAATTCGATACGCGTTCTACTCCACATTTGCTGCTTTATACAGCGCTTATCAGAGTTTTTGCACTGTGTTCACACTGGTCCCAGTCGAATCCGATACAATTTTAGTCTTTTTTAATTCTCAAGGCCAATAATTCAATTCAACGTATCTCCGCTGTTTTTCGGGATACATGGACAATTCAATACGCGTTCTACTCCACATTTGCTGCTTTATACAGCGCATATCATAATGTTTGCGCTGTGTTCACACTGGTTCCAGTCGAACACGATGCAATTCTAGTCTTTTTTAATTCTCAAGGCCAATAATTCAATTCAACGTATCTCCGCTGTTTTTCGGGGTAAAAGGACAATTCGATACGCGTTCTACTCCACATTTGCTGCTTTATACAGCGCATATCATAATGTTTGCGCTGTGTCCACACTGGTTCCAGTCGAACACGATACAATTTTAGTCTTTTTTAATTCTCAAGGCCAATAATTAAATTCAACGTAGATCCTCCATTTTTTCGGGATACATGGACAATTCGATACGCGTTCTACTCCACATTTGCTGCTTTATACAGCGCTTATCAGAGTTTTGCACTGTGTTCACACTGGTCCCAGTCGAACACGATACAATTTTAGTCTTTTTTAATTCTCAAGGCCAATAATTAAATTCAACGTAGATCCTCTATTTTTCGGGATACATGCACAATTCGATACGCGTTCTACTCCACATTTGCAGCTTTATACAGCGCTTATCACAGTTTTTGCACTGTGTTCACACTGGTCCGTGTCAAATCCGATACAATTTTAGTCTTTTTTAATTCTCAAGGCCAATAATTAAATCCAACGTAGATCCTCTATTTTTCGGGATACATGGACAATTCGATACGCGTTCTACTCCACATTTGCTGCTTTATACAGCGCTTATCAGAGTTTTTGCACTGTGTTCACACTGGTCCCAGTCGAATCCGTTACAATTTTAGTCTTTTTTAATTCTCAAGGCCAATAATTCAATTCAACGTATCTCCGCTGTTTTTCGGGATACATGGACAATTCAATACGCGTTCTACTCCACATTTGCTGCTTTATACAGCGCATATCATAATGTTTGCGCTGTGTTCACACTGGTTCCAGTCGAACACGATGCAATTCTAGTCTTTTTTAATTCTCAAGGCCAATAATTCAATTCAACGTATCTCCGCTGTTTTTCGGGGTAAAAGGACAATTCGATACGCGTTCTACTCCACATTTGCTGCTTTATACAGTGCATATCATAATGTTTGCGCTGTGTTCACACTGGTTCTAGTCGAACACGATACAATTTTAGTCTTTTTTAATTCTCAAGGCCAATAATTCAATTCAACGTATCTCCGCTGTTTTTCGGGATACATGGACAATTCAATACGCGTTCTACTCCACATTTGCTGCTTTATACAGCGCATATCATAATGTTTGCGCTGTGTTCACACTGGTTCCAGTCGAACACGATGCAATTCTAGTCTTTTTTTATTCTCAAGGACAATAATTCAATTCAACGTATCTCCGCTGTTTTTCGGGGTAAAAGGACAATTCGATACGCGTTCTACTCCACATTTGCTGCTTTATACAGCGCTTATCAGAGTTTTTGCACTGTGTTCACACTGGTCCCAGTCGAATCCGATACAATTTTAGTCTTTTGTAATTCTCAAGGCCAATAATTCAATTCAACGTAGATCCTCTATTTTTCGGGATACATGGACAATTCGATACGCGTTCTACACCACATTTGCTGCTTTATACAGCGCCTATCACAGTTTTTGCACTGTGGCCACACTGGTCCCAGTCGAACACGATACAATTTTAGTCTTTTTTAATTCTCAAGGCCAATAATTAAATTCAACGTAGATCCTCTATTTTTCGGGATACATGGACAATTCGATACGCGTTCTACTCCACATTTGCTGCTTTATACAGCGCTTATCACAGTTTTTGCACTGTGTTCACACTGGTCCCAGTCGAACACGATACAACTTTAGTCTTTTTTAATTCTCAAGGCCAATAATTAAATTCAACGTGGATCCTCTATTTTTCGGGATACATGGACAATTCGGTACGCGTTCTACTCCACATTTGCTGCTTTATACAGCGCTTATCACAGTTTTTGCACTGTGTTCACACTGGTCCGAGTCAAATCCGATACAATTTTAGTCTTTTTTAATTCTCAAGGCCAATAATTAAATTCAACGTAGATCCTCTATTTTTCGGGATACATGGACAATTCGATACGCGTTCTACTCCACATTTGCTGCTTTATACAGCGCTTATCACAGTTTTTGCACTGTGTTCACACTGGTCCCAGTCGAACACGATACAATTTTGGTCTTTTTTAATTCTCAAGGCCAATAATTAAATTCAACGTGGATCCTCTATTTTTCGGGATACATGGACAATTCCATACGCGTTCTACTCCACATTTGCTGCTTTATACAGCGCATATCAGAGTTTTTGCACTGTGTTCACACTGGTCCCAGTCTTATCCGATACAATTTTAGTCTTTTTTAATTCTCAAGGCCAATAATTGAATTCAACGTATCCTCGCTGTTTTTCGGGATACATGGACAATTCGATACGCGTTCTACTCCACATTTGCTGCTTTATACAGCGCTTATCAGAGTTTTTGCACTGTGTTCACACTGGTCCCAGTCGAATCCGATACAATTTTAGACTTTTTTAATTCTCAAGGCCAATAATTCAATTCAACGTATCTCCGCTGTTTTCCGGGATACATGGACAATTCGATACGCGTTCTACTCCACATTTGCTGCTTTATACAGCGCATATGAGAATGTTTGCACTGTGTTCACACTGGTCCCAGTCGAATGCGATACAATTTTAGTATTTTATAATTCTCAAGGCCAAAAATTCAATTCAACGTATCTTCGCTGTTTTTCGGGATACGTAGACAATTCGATACGCGTTCTACTCCACATTTGCTGCTTTATACAGCGCATATCAGAATGATTGCACTGTGTTCGCACTGGCCCCAGTCGAATGCGATACAATTTTAGTTTCTTTTAATTCTCAAGGCCAAAAATTCAATTCAACGTTTCCCCGCTGTTTATCGGGATACATTGAAAATTCGATACGCGTTCTACTCCACATTTGCTGCTCCATACAGCGCATATGAGAATGTTTGCACTGTGTTCACACTGGTCCCAGTCAAATCCTATACAATTATAGTCTTTTTTAATTCTCAAAGCCATTAATTCAATTCAACGTTTCTCCGCTGTTTTTCGGGATACATGGACAATTCGATACGCGTTCTACTCTACATATGCTGCTTTATACAGCGCATATCAGAATGTTTGAACTGTGTTCACACTGGTCCCAGTCGAATCCGATACAATTTTAGTCCTTTTAATTCTCAAGGCCAATAATTCAATTCAACGTAGATCCTTTGTTTTTCGCGATATATGGACAATGCGATACGCGTTCTACTCCACATTTGCTGCTTTATACAGTGCATATCATAATGTTTGCGCTGTGTTCACACTGGTTCCAGTCGAACACGATGCAATTCTAGTCTTTTTTTATTCTCAAGGACAATAATTCAATTCAACGTATCTCCGCTGTTTTTCGGGGTAAAAGGACATTTCGATACGCGTTCTACTCTACATATGCTGCTTTATACAGCGCATATCAGAATGTTTGAACTGTGTTCACACTGGTCCCAGTCGAATCCGATACAATTTTAGTCCTTTTAATTCTCAAGGCCAATAATTCAATTCAACGTAGATCCTCTGTTTTTCGCGATATATGGACAATGCGATACGCGTTCTACTCCACATTTGCTGCTTTATACAGTGCATATCATAATGTTTGCGCTGTGTTCACACTGGTCCCAGTCGAATCCGATACAATTTTAGTCTTTTGTAATTCTCAAGGCCAATAATTCAATTCAACGTAGATCCTCTATTTTTCGGGATACATGGACAATTCGATACGCGTTCTACACCACATTTGCTGCTTTATACAGCGCCTATCACAGTTTTTGCACTGTGGCCACACTGGTCCCAGTCGAACACGATACAATTTTAGTCTTTTTTAATTCTCAAGGCCAATAATTAAATTCAACGTAGATCCTCTATTTTTCGGGATACATGGACAATTCGATACGCGTTCTACTCCACATTTGCTGCTTTATACAGCGCTTATCACAGTTTTTGCACTGTGTTCACACTGGTCCCAGTCGAACACGATACAACTTTAGTCTTTTTTAATTCTCAAGGCCAATAATTCAATTCAACGTATCTCCGCTGTTTTTCGGGATACATGGAAAATTCAATACGCGTTCTACTCCACATTTGCTGCTTTATACAGCGCATATCATAATGTTTGCGCTGTGTTCACACTGGTACCAGTCGAATCCGATACAATTTTAGTCTTTTTTAATTCTCAAGGCCAATAATTAAATTCAACGTATCTTCGCTGTTTTTCGGGATACGTAGACAATTCGATACGCGTTCTACTCCACATTTGCTGCTTTATACAGCGCATATCAGAATGTTTGCACTGTGTTCGCACTGGCCCCAGTCGAATGCGATACAATTTTAGTTTCTTTTAATTCTCAAGGCCAAAAATTCAATTCAACGTTTCCCCGCTGTTTATCGGGATACATTGAAAATTCGATACGCGTTCTACTCCACATTTGCTGCTCCATACAGCGCATATGAGAATGTTTGCACTGTGTTCACACTGGTCCCAGTCAAATCCTATACAATTATAGTCTTTTTTAATTCTCAAAGCCATTAATTCAATTCAACGTTTCTCCGCTGTTTTTCGGGATACATGGACAATTCGATACGCGTTCTACTCTACATATGCTGCTTTATACAGCGCATATCAGAATGTTTGAACTGTGTTCACACTGGTCCCAGTCGAATCCGATACAATTTTAGTCCTTTTAATTCTCAAGGCCAATAATTCAATTCAACGTAGATCCTCTGTTTTTCGCGATATATGGACAATGCGATACGCGTTCTACTCCACATTTGCTGCTTTATACAGTGCATATCATAATGTTTGCGCTGTGTTCACACTGGTTCTAGTCGAACACGATACAATTTTAGTCTTTTTTAATTCTCAAGGCCAATAATTCAATTCAACGTATCTCCGCTGTTTTTCGGGATACATGGACAATTCAATACGCGTTCTACTCCACATTTGCTGCTTTATACAGCGCATATCATAATGTTTGCGCTGTGTTCACACTGGTTCCAGTCGAACACGATGCAATTCTAGTCTTTTTTTATTCTCAAGGACAATAATTCAATTCAACGTATCTCCGCTGTTTTTCGGGGTAAAAGGACAATTCGATACGCGTTCTACTCCACATTTGCTGCTTTATACAGCGCTTATCAGAGTTTTTGCACTGTGTTCACACTGGTCCCAGTCGAATCCGATACAATTTTAGTCTTTTGTAATTCTCAAGGCCAATAATTCAATTCAACGTAGATCCTCTATTTTTCGGGATACATGGACAATTCGATACGCGTTCTACACCACATTTGCTGCTTTATACAGCGCCTATCACAGTTTTTGCACTGTGGCCACACTGGTCCCAGTCGAACACGATACAATTTTAGTCTTTTTTAATTCTCAAGGCCAATAATTAAATTCAACGTAGATCCTCTATTTTTCGGGATACATGGACAATTCGATACGCGTTCTACTCCACATTTGCTGCTTTATACAGCGCTTATCACAGTTTTTGCACTGTGTTCACACTGGTCCCAGTCGAACACGATACAACTTTAGTCTTTTTTAATTCTCAAGGCCAATAATTCAATTCAACGTATCTCCGCCGTTTTTCGGGATACATGGAAAATTCAATACGCGTTCTACTCCACATTTGCTGCTTTATACAGCGCATATCATAATGTTTGCGCTGTGTTCACACTGGTACCAGTCGAATCCGATACAATTTTAGTCTTTTTTAATTCTCAAGGCCAATAATTAAATTCAACGTGGATCCTCTATTTTTCGGGATACATGGACAATTCGGTACGCGTTCTACTCCACATTTGCTGCTTTATACAGCGCTTATCACAGTTTTTGCACTGTGTTCACACTGGTCCGAGTCAAATCCGATACAATTTTAGTCTTTTTTAATTCTCAAGGCCAATAATTAAATTCAACGTAGATCCTCTATTTTTCGGGATACATGGACAATTCGATACGCGTTCTACTCCACATTTGCTGCTTTATACAGCGCTTATCACAGTTTTTGCACTGTGTTCACACTGGTCCCAGTCGAACACGATACAATTTTGGTCTTTTTTAATTCTCAAGGCCAATAATTAAATTCAACGTGGATCCTCTATTTTTCGGGATACATGGACAATTCCATACGCGTTCTACTCCACATTTGCTGCTTTATACAGCGCATATCAGAGTTTTTGCACTGTGTTCACACTGGTCCCAGTCTTATCCGATACAATTTTAGTCTTTTTTAATTCTCAAGGCCAATAATTGAATTCAACGTATCCTCGCTGTTTTTCGGGATACATGGACAATTCGATACGCGTTCTACTCCACATTTGCTGCTTTATACAGCGCTTATCAGAGTTTTTGCACTGTGTTCACACTGGTCCCAGTCGAATCCGATACAATTTTAGACTTTTTTAATTCTCAAGGCCAATAATTCAATTCAACGTATCTCCGCTGTTTTCCGGGATACATGGACAATTCGATACGCGTTCTACTCCACATTTGCTGCTTTATACAGCGCATATGAGAATGTTTGCACTGTGTTCACACTGGTCCCAGTCGAATGCGATACAATTTTAGTATTTTATAATTCTCAAGGCCAAAAATTCAATTCAACGTATCTTCGCTGTTTTTCGGGATACGTAGACAATTCGATACGCGTTCTACTCCACATTTGCTGCTTTATACAGCGCATATCAGAATGATTGCACTGTGTTCGCACTGGCCCCAGTCGAATGCGATACAATTTTAGTTTCTTTTAATTCTCAAGGCCAAAAATTCAATTCAACGTTTCCCCGCTGTTTATCGGGATACATTGAAAATTCGATACGCGTTCTACTCCACATTTGCTGCTCCATACAGCGCATATGAGAATGTTTGCACTGTGTTCACACTGGTCCCAGTCAAATCCTATACAATTATAGTCTTTTTTAATTCTCAAAGCCATTAATTCAATTCAACGTTTCTCCGCTGTTTTTCGGGATACATGGACAATTCGATACGCGTTCTACTCTACATATGCTGCTTTATACAGCGCATATCAGAATGTTTGAACTGTGTTCACACTGGTCCCAGTCGAATCCGATACAATTTTAGTCCTTTTAATTCTCAAGGCCAATAATTCAATTCAACGTAGATCCTTTGTTTTTCGCGATATATGGACAATGCGATACGCGTTCTACTCCACATTTGCTGCTTTATACAGCGCATATCATAATGTTTGCGCTGTGTTCACACTGGTTCCAGTCGAACACGATGCAATTCTAGTCTTTTTTTATTCTCAAGGACAATAATTCAATTCAACGTATCTCCGCTGTTTTTCGGGGTAAAAGGACAATTCGATACGCGTTCTACTCTACATATGCTGCTTTATACAGCGCATATCAGAATGTTTGAACTGTGTTCACACTGGTCCCAGTCGAATCCGATACAATTTTAGTCCTTTTAATTCTCAAGGCCAATAATTCAATTCAACGTAGATCCTCTGTTTTTCGCGATATATGGACAATGCGATACGCGTTCTACTCCACATTTGCTGCTTTATACAGTGCATATCATAATGTTTGCGCTGTGTTCACACTGGTCCCAGTCGAATCCGATACAATTTTAGTCTTTTGTAATTCTCAAGGCCAATAATTCAATTCAACGTAGATCCTCTATTTTTCGGGATACATGGACAATTCGATACGCGTTCTACACCACATTTGCTGCTTTATACAGCGCCTATCACAGTTTTTGCACTGTGGCCACACTGGTCCCAGTCGAACACGATACAATTTTAGTCTTTTTTAATTCTCAAGGCCAATAATTAAATTCAACGTAGATCCTCTATTTTTCGGGATACATGGACAATTCGATACGCGTTCTACTCCACATTTGCTGCTTTATACAGCGCTTATCACAGTTTTTGCACTGTGTTCACACTGGTCCCAGTCGAACACGATACAACTTTAGTCTTTTTTAATTCTCAAGGCCAATAATTCAATTCAACGTATCTCCGCTGTTTTTCGGGATACATGGAAAATTCAATACGCGTTCTACTCCACATTTGCTACTTTATACAGCGCATATCATAATGTTTGCGCTGTGTTCACACTGGTACCAGTCGAATCCGATACAATTTTAGTCTTTTTTAATTCTCAAGGCCAATAATTAAATTCAACGTAGATCCTCTATTTTTCGGGATACATGGACAATTCGATACGCGTTCTACTCCACATTTGCTGCTTTATACAGCGCTTATCACAGTTTTTGCACTGTGTTCACACTGGTCCCAGTCGAACACGATACAATTTTGGTCTTTTTTAATTCTCAAGGCCAATAATTAAATTCAACGTGGATCCTCTATTTTTCGGGATACATGGACAATTCGGTACGCGTTCTACTCCACATTTGCTGCTTTATACAGCGCTTATCACAGTTTTTGCACTGTGTTCACACTGGTCCGAGTCAAATCCGATACAATTTTAGTCTTTTTTAATTCTCAAGGCCAATAATTAAATTCAACGTAGATCCTCTATTTTTCGGGATACATGGACAATTCGATACGCGTTCTACTCCACATTTGCTGCTTTATACAGCGCTTATCACAGTTTTTGCACTGTGTTCACACTGGTCCCAGTCGAACACGATACAATTTTGGTCTTTTTTAATTCTCAAGGCCAATAATTAAATTCAACGTGGATCCTCTATTTTTCGGGATACATGGACAATTCCATACGCGTTCTACTCCACATTTGCTGCTTTATACAGCGCATATCAGAGTTTTTGCACTGTGTTCACACTGGTCCCAGTCTTATCCGATACAATTTTAGTCTTTTTTAATTCTCAAGGCCAATAATTGAATTCAACGTATCCTCGCTGTTTTTCGGGATACATGGACAATTCGATACGCGTTCTACTCCACATTTGCTGCTTTATACAGCGCTTATCAGAGTTTTTGCACTGTGTTCACACTGGTCCCAGTCGAATCCGATACAATTTTAGACTTTTTTAATTCTCAAGGCCAATAATTCAATTCAACGTATCTCCGCTGTTTTCCGGGATACATGGACAATTCGATACGCGTTCTACTCCACATTTGCTGCTTTATACAGCGCATATGAGAATGTTTGCACTGTGTTCACACTGGTCCCAGTCGAATGCGATACAATTTTAGTATTTTATAATTCTCAAGGCCAAAAATTCAATTCAACGTATCTTCGCTGTTTTTCGGGATACGTAGACAATTCGATACGCGTTCTACTCCACATTTGCTGCTTTATACAGCGCATATCAGAATGTTTGCACTGTGTTCGCACTGGCCCCAGTCGAATGCGATACAATTTTAGTTTCTTTTAATTCTCAAGGCCAAAAATTCAATTCAACGTTTCCCCGCTGTTTATCGGGATACATTGAAAATTCGATACGCGTTCTACTCCACATTTGCTGCTCCATACAGCGCATATGAGAATGTTTGCACTGTGTTCACACTGGTCCCAGTCAAATCCTATACAATTATAGTCTTTTTTAATTCTCAAAGCCATTAATTCAATTCAACGTTTCTCCGCTGTTTTTCGGGATACATGGACAATTCGATACGCGTTCTACTCTACATATGCTGCTTTATACAGCGCATATCAGAATGTTTGAACTGTGTTCACACTGGTCCCAGTCGAATCCGATACAATTTTAGTCCTTTTAATTCTCAAGGCCAATAATTCAATTCAACGTAGATCCTCTGTTTTTCGCGATATATGGACAATGCGATACGCGTTCTACTCCACATTTGCTGCTTTATACAGTGCATATCATAATGTTTGCGCTGTGTTCACACTGGTTCTAGTCGAACACGATACAATTTTAGTCTTTTTTAATTCTCAAGGCCAATAATTCAATTCAACGTATCTCCGCTGTTTTTCGGGATACATGGACAATTCAATACGCGTTCTACTCCACATTTGCTGCTTTATACAGCGCATATCATAATGTTTGCGCTGTGTTCACACTGGTTCCAGTCGAACACGATGCAATTCTAGTCTTTTTTTATTCTCAAGGACAATAATTCAATTCAACGTATCTCCGCTGTTTTTCGGGGTAAAAGGACAATTCGATACGCGTTCTACTCCACATTTGCTGCTTTATACAGCGCTTATCAGAGTTTTTGCACTGTGTTCACACTGGTCCCAGTCGAATCCGATACAATTTTAGTCTTTTGTAATTCTCAAGGCCAATAATTCAATTCAACGTAGATCCTCTATTTTTCGGGATACATGGACAATTCGATACGCGTTCTACACCACATTTGCTGCTTTATACAGCGCCTATCACAGTTTTTGCACTGTGGCCACACTGGTCCCAGTCGAACACAATACAATTTTAGTCTTTTTTAATTCTCAAGGCCAATAATTAAATTCAACGTAGATCCTCTATTTTTCGGGATACATGGACAATTCGATACGCGTTCTACTCCACATTTGCTGCTTTATACAGCGCTTATCACAGTTTTTGCACTGTGTTCACACTGGTCCCAGTCGAACACGATACAACTTTAGTCTTTTTTAATTCTCAAGGCCAATAATTCAATTCAACGTATCTCCGCTGTTTTTCGGGATACATGGAAAATTCAATACGCGTTCTACTCCACATTTGCTGCTTTATACAGCGCATATCATAATGTTTGCGCTGTGTTCACACTGGTACCAGTCGAATCCGATACAATTTTAGTCTTTTTTAATTCTCAAGGCCAATAATTAAATTCAACGTAGATCCTCTATTTTTCGGGATACATGGACAATTCGATACGCGTTCTACTCCACATTTGCTGCTTTATACAGCGCTTATCACCGTTTTTGCACTGTGTTCACACTGGTCCCAGTCGAACACGATACAATTTTGGTCTTTTTTAATTCTCAAGGCCAATAATTAAATTCAACGTGGATCCTCTATTTTTCGGGATACATGGACAATTCGGTACGCGTTCTACTCCACATTTGCTGCTTTATACAGCGCTTATCACAGTTTTTGCACTGTGTTCACACTGGTCCGAGTCAAATCCGATACAATTTTAGTCTTTTTTAATTCTCAAGGCCAATAATTAAATTCAACGTAGATCCTCTATTTTTCGGGATACATGGACAATTCGATACGCGTTCTACTCCACATATGCTGCTTTATACAGCGCTTATCACAGTTTTTGCACTGTGTTCACACTGGTCCCAGTCGAACACGATACAATTTTGGTCTTTTTTAATTCTCAAGGCCAATAATTAAATTCAACGTGGATCCTCTATTTTTCGGGATACATGGACAATTCCATACGCGTTCTACTCCACATTTGCTGCTTTATACAGCGCATATCAGAGTTTTTGCACTGTGTTCACACTGGTCCCAGTCTTATCCGATACAATTTTAGTCTTTTTTAATTCTCAAGGCCAATAATTGAATTCAACGTATCCTCGCTGTTTTTCGGGATACATGGTCAATTCGATACGCGTTCTACTCCACATTTGCTGCTTTATACAGCGCTTATCAGAGTTTTTGCACTGTGTTCACACTGGTCCCAGTGGAATCCGATACAATTTTAGACTTTTTTAATTCTCAAGGCCAATAATTCAATTCAACGTATCTCCGCTGTTTTCCGGGATACATGGACAATTCGATACGCGTTCTACTCCACATTTGCTGCTTTATACAGCGCATATGAGAATGTTTGCACTGTGTTCACACTGGTCCCAGTCGAATGCGATACAATTTTAGTATTTTATAATTCTCAAGGCCAAAAATTCAATTCAACGTATCTTCGCTGTTTTTCGGGATACGTAGACAATTCGATACGCGTTCTACTCCACATTTGCTGCTTTATACAGCGCTTATCACAGTTTTTGCACTGTGTTCACACTGGTCCCAGTCGAACACGATACAATTTTAGTCTTTTTTAATTCTCAAGGCCAATAATTAAATTCAACGTAGATCCTCTATTTTTCGGGATACATGGACAATTCGATACGCGTTCTACTCCACATTTGCTGCTTTATACAGCGCTTATCAGAGTTTTTGCACTGTGTTCACACTGGTCCCAGTCGAACACGATACAATTTTAGTCTTTTTTAATTCTCAAGGCCAATAATTAAATTCAACGTAGATTCTCTATTTTTCGGGATACATGGACAATTCGATACGCGTTCTACTCCACATTTGCTGCTTTATACAGCGCTTATCACAGTTTTTGCACTGTGTTCACACTGGTCCCAGTCGAACACGATACAATTTTAGTCTTTTTTAATTCTCAAGGCCAATAATTAAATTCAACGTAGATCCTCTATTTTTCGGGATACATGGACAATTCGATACGCGTTCTACTCCACATTTGCTGCTTTATACAGCGCTTATCAGAGTTTTTGCACTGTGTTCACACTGGTCCCAGTCGAACACGATACAATTTTAGTCTTTTTTAATTCTCAAGGCCAATAATTAAATTCAACGTAGATCCTCTATTTTTCGGGATACATGGACAATTCGATACGCGTTCTACTCCACATTTGCTGCTTTATACAACGCTTATCACAGTTTTTGCACTGTGTTCACACTGGTCCCAGTCGAACACGATACAATTTTAGTCTTTTTTAATTCTCAAGGCCAATAATTAAATTCAACGTAGATCCTCTATTTTTCGGGATACATGGACAATTCGATACGCGTTCTGCTCCACATTTGCTGCTTTATACAGCGCTTATCACAGTTTTTGCACTGTGTTCACACTGGTCCCAGTCGAATCCGATACAATTTTAGTCTTTTTTAATTCTCAAGGCCAATAATTAAATTCAACGTAGATCCTCTATTTTTCGGGATACATGGACAATTCGATACGCGTTCTACTCCACATTTGCTGCTTTATACAGCGCTTATCACAGTTTTTGCACTGTGTTCACACTGGTCCCAGTCGAATCCGATACAATTTTAGTCTTTTTTAATTCTCAAGGCCAATAATTAAATTCAACGTAGATCCTCTATTTTTCGGGATACATGGACAATTCGATACGCGTTCTACTCCACATTTGCTGCTTTATACAGCGCTTATCACAGTTTTTGCACTGTGTTCACACTGGTCCCAGTCGAACACGATACAATTTTAGTCTTTTTTAATTCTCAAGGCCAATAATTAAATTCAACGTGGATCCTCTATTTTTCGGGATACATGGACAATTCGGTACGCGTTCTACTCCACATTTGCTGCTTTATACAGCGCTTATCACAGTTTTTGCACTGTGTTCACACTGGTCCGAGTCAAATCCGATACAATTTTAGTCTTTTTTAATTCTCAAGGCCAATAATTAAATTCAACGTAGATCCTCTATTTTTCGGGATACATGGACAATTCGATACGCGTTCTACTCCACATTTGCTGCTTTATACAGCGCTTATCACAGTTTTTGCACTGTGTTCACACTGGTCCCAGTCGAATCCGATACAATTTTAGTCTTTTTTAATTCTCAAGGCCAATAATTAAATTCAACGTAGATCCTCTATTTTTCGGGATACGTGGACAATTCGATACGCGTTCTACTCCACATTTGCTGCTTTATACAGCGCTTATCACAGTTTTTGCACTGTGTTCACACTGGTCCCAGTCGAATCCGATACAATTTTAGTCTTTTTTAATTCTCATGGCCAATAATTAAATTCAACGTAGATCCTCTATTTTTCGGGATACATGGACAATTCGATACGCGTTCTACTCCACATTTGCTGCTTTATACAGCGCTTATCACAGTTTTTGCACTGTGTTCACACTGGTCCCAGTCGAACACGATACAATTTTAGTCTTTTTTAATTCTCAAGGCCAATAATTAAATTCAACGTAGATCCTCTATTTTTCGGGATACATGGACAATTCGATACGCGTTCTACTCCACATTTGCTGCTTTATACAGCGCTTATCAGAGTTTTTGCACTGTGTTCACACTAGTCCCAGTCGAACACGATACAATTTTAGTCTTTTTTAATTCTCAAGGCCAATAATTAAATTCAACGTAGATCCTCTATTTTTCGGGATACATGGACAATTCGATACGCGTTCTGCTCCACATTTGCTGCTTTATACAGCGCTTATCAGAGTTTTTGCACTGTGTTCACACTGGCCCCAGTCGAACACGATACAATTTTAGTCTTTTTTAATTCTCAAGGCCAATAATTAAATTCAACGTAGATCCTCTTTTTTTCGGGATACATGGACAATTCGATACGCGTTCTACTCCACATTTGCTGCTTTATACAGCGCATATCATAATGTTTGCGCTGTGTTCACACTGGTTCCAGTCGAACACGATACAATTTTAGTCTTTTTTAATTCTCAAGGCCAATAATTAAATTCAACGTAGATCCTCTATTTTTCGGGATACATGGACAATTCGAAACGCGTTCTACTCCACATTTGCTGCTTTATACAGCGCTTATCACAGTTTTTGCACTGTGTTCACACTGGTCCCAGTCGAATCCGATACAATTTTAGTCTTTTTTAATTCTCAGGGCCAATAATTAAATTCAACGTAGATCCTCTATTTTTCGGGATACATGGACAATTCGATACGCGTTCTACTCCACATTTGCTGCTTTATACAACGCTTATCACAGTTTTTGCACTGTGTTCACACTGGTCCCAGTCGAACACGATACAATTTTAGTCTTTTTTAATTCTCAAGGCCAATAATTAAATTCAACGTAGATCCTCTATTTTTCGGGATACATGGACAATTCGATACGCGTTCTACTCCACATTTGCTGCTTTATACAGCGCTTATCACAGTTTTTGCACTGTGTTCACACTGGTCCCAGTCGAATCCGATACAATTTTAGTCTTTTTTAATTATCAAGGCCAATAATTAAATTCAACATAGATCCTCTATTTTTCGAGATACATGGACAATTCGATACGCGTTCTACTCCACATTTGCTGCTTTATACAGCGCTTATCACAGTTTTTGCACCGTGTTCACACTGGTCCGAGTCAAATCCGATACAATTTTAGTCCTTTTTAATTCTCAAGGCCAATAATTCAATTCAACGTATCTCCGCTGTTTTTCGGGATACATGGACAATTCGATACTCGTTCTACTCCACATTTGCTGCTTTATACAGCGCTTATCACAGTTTTTGCACTGTGTTCACACTGGTCCCAGTCGAACACGATACAATTTTAGTCTTTTTTAATTCTCAAGGCCAATAATTAAATTCAACGTAGATCCTCTATTTTTCGGGATACATGGACAATTCGATACGCGTTCTGCTCCACATTTGCTGCTTTATACAGCGCTTATCACAGTTTTTGCACTGTGTTCACACTGGTCCCAGTCGAATCCGATACAATTTTAGTCTTTTGTAATTCTGAAGGCCAATAATTAAATTCAACGTAGATCCTCTATTTTTCGGGATACATGGACAATTCGATACGCGTTCTACTCCACATTTGCTGCTTTATACAGCGCATATCAGAATGTTTGCACTGTGTTCACACTGGTCCCAGTCGAATCCGATACAATTTTAGTCTTTTTTAATTCTCAAGGCCAATAATTAAATTCAACGTAGATCCTCTATTTTTCGGGATACATGGACAATTCGATACGCGTTCTACTCCACATTTGCTGCTTTATACAGCGCTTATCACAGTTTTTGCACTGTGTTCACACTGGTCCCAGTCGAACACGATACAATTTTAGTCTTTTTTAATTCTCAAGGCCAATAATTAAATTCAACGTGGATCCTCTATTTTTCGGGATACATGGACAATTCGGTACGCGTTCTACTCCACATTTGCTGCTTTATACAGCGCTTATCACAGTTTTTGCACTGTGTTCACACTGGTGCGAGTCAAATCCGATACAATTTTAGTCTTTTTTAATTCTCAAGGCCAATAATTAAATTCAACGTAGATCCTCTATTTTTCGGGATACATGGACAATTCGATACGCGTTCTACTCCACATTTGCTGCTTTATACAGCGCTTATCACAGTTTTTGCACTGTGTTCACACTGGTCCCAGTCGAATCCGATACAATTTTAGTCTTTTTTAATTCTCAAGGCCAATAATTAAATTCAACGTAGATCCTCTATTTTTCGGGATACGTGGACAATTCGATACGCGTTCTACTCCACATTTGCTGCTTTATACAGCGCTTATCACAGTTTTTGCACTGTGTTCACACTGGTCCCAGTCGAATCCGATACAATTTTAGTCTTTTTTAATTCTCATGGCCAATAATTAAATTCAACGTAGATCCTCTATTTTTCGGGATACATGGACAATTCGATACGCGTTCTACTCCACATTTGCTGCTTTATACAGCGCTTATCACAGTTTTTGCACTGTGTTCACACTGGTCCCAGTCGAACACGATACAATTTTAGTCTTTTTTAATTCTCAAGGCCAATAATTAAATTCAACGTAGATCCTCTATTTTTCGGGATACATGGACAATTCGATACGCGTTCTACTCCACATTTGCTGCTTTATACAGCGCTTATCAGAGTTTTTGCACTGTGTTCACACTAGTCCCAGTCGAACACGATACAATTTTAGTCTTTTTTAATTCTCAAGGCCAATAATTAAATTCAACGTAGATCCTCTATTTTTCGGGATACATGGACAATTCGATACGCGTTCTGCTCCACATTTGCTGCTTTATACAGCGCTTATCAGAGTTTTTGCACTGTGTTCACACTGGCCCCAGTCGAACACGATACAATTTTAGTCTTTTTTAATTCTCAAGGCCAATAATTAAATTCAACGTAGATCCTCTTTTTTTCGGGATACATGGACAATTCGATACGCGTTCTACTCCACATTTGCTGCTTTATACAGCGCATATCATAATGTTTGCGCTGTGTTCACACTGGTTCCAGTCGAACACGATACAATTTTAGTCTTTTTTAATTCTCAAGGCCAATAATTAAATTCAACGTAGATCCTCTATTTTTCGGGATACATGGACAATTCGATACGCGTTCTACTCCACATTTGCTGCTTTATACAGCGCTTATCACAGTTTTTGCACTGTGTTCACACTGGTCCCAGTCGAATCCGATACAATTTTAGTCTTTTTTAATTCTCAGGGCCAATAATTAAATTCAACGTAGATCCTCTATTTTTCGGGATACATGGACAATTCGATACGCGTTCTACTCCACATTTGCTGCTTTATACAACGCTTATCACAGTTTTTGCACTGTGTTCACACTGGTCCCAGTCGAACACGATACAATTTTAGTCTTTTTTAATTCTCAAGGCCAATAATTAAATTCAACGTAGATCCTCTATTTTTCGGGATACATGGACAATTCGATACGCGTTCTGCTCCACATTTGCTGCTTTATACAGCGCTTATCACAGTTTTTGCACTGTGTTCACACTGGTCCCAGTCGAATCCGATACAATTTTAGTCTTTTGTAATTCTGAAGGCCAATAATTAAATTCAACGTAGATCCTCTATTTTTCGGGATACATGGACAATTCGATACGCGTTCTACTCCACATTTGCTGCTTTATACAGCGCATATCAGAATGTTTGCACTGTGTTCACACTGGTCCCAGTCGAATCCGATACAATTTTAGTCTTTTTTAATTCTCAAGGCCAATAATTAAATTCAACGTAGATCCTCTATTTTTCGGGATACATGGACAATTCGATACGCGTTCTACTCCACATTTGCTGCTTTATACAGCGCTTATCACAGTTTTTGCACTGTGTTCACACTGGTCCCAGTCGAACACGATACAATTTTAGTCTTTTTTAATTCTCAAGGCCAATAATTAAATTCAACGTGGATCCTCTATTTTTCGGGATACATGGACAATTCGGTACGCGTTCTACTCCACATTTGCTGCTTTATACAGCGCTTATCACAGTTTTTGCACTGTGTTCACACTGGTGCGAGTCAAATCCGATACAATTTTAGTCTTTTTTAATTCTCAAGGCCAATAATTAAATTCAACGTAGATCCTCTATTTTTCGGGATACATGGACAATTCGATACGCGTTCTACTCCACATTTGCTGCTTTATACAGCGCTTATCACAGTTTTTGCACTGTGTTCACACTGGTCCCAGTCGAATCCGATACAATTTTAGTCTTTTTTAATTCTCAAGGCCAATAATTAAATTCAACGTAGATCCTCTATTTTTCGGGATACGTGGACAATTCGATACGCGTTCTACTCCACATTTGCTGCTTTATACAGCGCTTATCACAGTTTTTGCACTGTGTTCACACTGGTCCCAGTCGAATCCGATACAATTTTAGTCTTTTTTAATTCTCATGGCCAATAATTAAATTCAACGTAGATCCTCTATTTTTCGGGATACATGGACAATTCGATACGCGTTCTACTCCACATTTGCTGCTTTATACAGCGCTTATCACAGTTTTTGCACTGTGTTCACACTGGTCCCAGTCGAACACGATACAATTTTAGTCTTTTTTAATTCTCAAGGCCAATAATTAAATTCAACGTAGATCCTCTATTTTTCGGGATACATGGACAATTCGATACGCGTTCTACTCCACATTTGCTGCTTTATACAGCGCTTATCAGAGTTTTTGCACTGTGTTCACACTAGTCCCAGTCGAACACGATACAATTTTAGTCTTTTTTAATTCTCAAGGCCAATAATTAAATTCAACGTAGATCCTCTATTTTTCGGGATACATGGACAATTCGATACGCGTTATGCTCCACATTTGCTGCTTTATACAGCGCTTATCAGAGTTTTTGCACTGTGTTCACACTGGCCCCAGTCGAACACGATACAATTTTAGTCTTTTTTAATTCTCAAGGCCAATAATTAAATTCAACGTAGATCCTCTTTTTTTCGGGATACATGGACAATTCGATACGCGTTCTACTCCACATTTGCTGCTTTATACAGCGCATATCATAATGTTTGCGCTGTGTTCACACTGGTTCCAGTCGAACACGATACAATTTTAGTCTTTTTTAATTCTCAAGGCCAATAATTAAATTCAACGTAGATCCTCTATTTTTCGGGATACATGGACAATTCGATACGCGTTCTACTCCACATTTGCTGCTTTATACAGCGCTTATCACAGTTTTTGCACTGTGTTCACACTGGTCCCAGTCGAATCCGATACAATTTTAGTCTTTTTTAATTCTCAGGGCCAATAATTAAATTCAACGTAGATCCTCTATTTTTCGGGATACATGGACAATTCGATACGCGTTCTACTCCACATTTGCTGCTTTATACAACGCTTATCACAGTTTTTGCACTGTGTTCACACTGGTCCCAGTCGAACACGATACAATTTTAGTCTTTTTTAATTCTCAAGGCCAATAATTAAATTCAACGTAGATCCTCTATTTTTCGGGATACATGGACAATTCGATACGCGTTCTACTCCACATTTGCTGCTTTATACAGCGCTTATCACAGTTTTTGCACTGTGTTCACACTGGTCCCAGTCGAATCCGATACAATTTTAGTCTTTTTTAATTATCAAGGCCAATAATTAAATTCAACATAGATCCTCTATTTTTCGAGATACATGTACAATTCGATACGCGTTCTACTCCACATTTGCTGCTTTATACAGCGCTTATCACAGTTTTTGCACCGTGTTCACACTGGTCCGAGTCAAATCCGATACAATTTTAGTCCTTTTTAATTCTCAAGGCCAATAATTCAATTCAACGTATCTCCGCTGTTTTTCGGGATACATGGACAATTCGATACTCGTTCTACTCCACATTTGCTGCTTTATACAGCGCTTATCACAGTTTTTGCACTGTGTTCACACTGGTCCCAGTCGAACACGATACAATTTTAGTCTTTTTTAATTCTCAAGGCCAATAATAAAATTCAACGTAGATCCTCTATATTTCGGGATACATGGACAATTCGATACGCGTTCTACTCCACATTTGCTGCTTTATTCAGCGCTTATCACAGTATTTGCACTGTGTTCACACTGGTCCCAGTCGAATCCGATACAATTTTAGTCTTTTGTAATTCTCAAGGCCAATAATTAAATTCAACGTAGATCCTCTATTTTTCGGGATACATGGACAATTCGATACGCGTTCTACTCCACATTTGCTGCTTTATACAGCGCATATCAGAATGTTTGCACTGTGTTCACACTGGTCCCAGTCGAATCCGATACAATTTTAGTCTTTTTTAATTCTCAAGGCCAATAATTAAATTCAACGTAGATCCTCTATTTTTCGGGATACATGGAAAATTCGATACGCGTTCTACTCCACATTTGCTGCTTTATACAGCGCATATCATAATGTTTGCGCTGTGTTCACACTGGTTCCAGTCGAACACGATACAATTTTGGTCTTTTTTAATTCTCAAGGCCAATAATTGAATTCAACGTAGATCCTCTATTTTTCGGGATACATGGACAATTCGATACGCGTTCTACTCCACATTTGCTGCTTTATACAGCGCTTATCACAGTTTTTGCACTGTGTTCACACTGGTCCCAGTCGAACACGATACAATTTTAGTCTTTTTTAATTCTCAATGCCAATAATTAAATTCAACGTAGATCCTCTATTTTTCGGGATACATGGACAATTCGATACGCGTTCTACTCCACATTTGCTGCTTTATACAGCGCTTATCACAGTTTTTGCACTGTGTTCACACTGGTTCCAGTCGAACACGATACAATTTTAGTCCTTTTTGATACTATAACGTAATACATTATATGGTATAACGCTATAACGTATTACGTTATATTGTATAACGTTATAACGTAATATGGTATAACGTTATAACGCAAAATGTTATATGGTATAACGTTATAACGTATTACATTATATAGTATAACGTTATATGGTAAAACGTTATAACGTAATACGTTATATGGTCTAATGCTACAACGTTTTACGTTATATAGTATAACGTTATAACGTATTACGTTATATAGTATAACGTAATATGGTATAACGTTACAACGTAAAATGTTAAATGGTATAACGTTATATCGTAATACGTTATATGGTATAACGTTATAACGTATTACGTTATATAGTATAACGTAATATGGTATAACGTTACAACGTAAAATGTTATATGGTATAACGTTATGTCGTAATACATTATATGGTATAACGTTATCACGTATTACGTTATATGGTATAACGTTATAAAGTAATACGTTATATGGTACGACGTTTCAACGTATTACATTATATAGTATAACGTTATATGGTAAAACGTTATAACGTAATACGTTATATGGTCTAATGCTACAACGTTTTACGTTATATAGTATAACGTTATAACGTATTACGTTATATAGTATAACGTTATATGGTATAACGGTGTAACGTAGTACGTTATATGGTATAACGTTAGAAAGTAATACGTTATATGGTATGACGTTTCAACGTATTACGTTATATAGTATAACGTTATATGGCATAACGTTATATCGTAATACGTTATATGGTATAACGTTATAACGCATTACCTTATATAGTATAACATAATATGGTATAACGTTATTACGTAAAACTTTATATGGTATAACGTTGTATGGTATAAGTTTATAACGTAATACATTATATGGTATAACGTTATCACGTATTACGTTATGTAGTATAACGTAATAACGTAATACGTTATATGGTCTAATGTTTCAACATATTACGTTATATAGTATAACGTTATATGGTAAAACGTTATAACGTAATACGTTATATGGTCTAATGCTACAACGTTTTACGTTATATAGTATAACGTTATAACGTATTACGTTATATAGTATAACGTAATATGGTATAACGTTACAACGTAAAATGTTAAATGGTATAACGTTATATCGTAATACGTTATATGGTATAACGTTATAACGTATTACGTTATATAGTATAACGTAATATGGTATAACGTTACAACGTAAAATGTTATATGGTATAACGTTATATCGTAATACATTATATGGTATAACGTTATCACGTATTACGTTATATGGTATAACGTTATAAAGTAATACGTTATATGGTACGACGTTTCAACGTATTACATTATATAGTATAACGTTATATGGTAAAACGTTATAACGTAATACGTTATATGGTCTAATGCTACAACGTTTTACGTTATATAGTATAACGTTATAACGTATTACGTTATATAGTATAACGTTATATGGTATAACGTTGTAACGTAGTACGTTATATGGTATAACGTTAGAAAGTAATACGTTATATGGTATGACGTTTCAACGTATTACGTTATATAGTATAACGTTATATGGCATAACGTTATATCGTAATACGTTATATGGTATAACGTTATAACGCATTACCTTATATAGTATAACATAATATGGTATAACGTTATTACGTAAAACTTTATATGGTATAACGTTGTATGGTATAAGTTTATAACGTAATACATTATATGGTATAACGTTATCACGTATTACGTTATGTAGTATAACGTTATAACGTAATACGTTATATGGTCTAATGTTTCAACATATTACGTTATATAGTATAACGTTATATGGTATAACGTTATATCGTAATACGTTATATGGTATAACGTTATAAAGTAATACGTTATATGGTTTGACGTTTCAACGTATTACGTTATATAGTATAACGTCATATGGCATAACGTTATATCGTAATACGTTATATGGTCTAATAATTCAACGTATTACGTTATATAATATAACGTTATATGGTATAACGTTATATCGTAATACGTTATATGGTACGACGTTTCAACGTATTACATTATATAGTATAACGTTATATGGTAAAACGTTATAACGTAATACGTTATATGGTCTAATGCTACAACGTTTTACGTTATATAGTATAACGTTATAACGTATTACGTTATATAGTATAACGTTATATGGTATAACGTTGTAACGTAGTACGTTATATGGTATAACGTTAGAAAGTAATACGTTATATGGTATGACGTTTCAACGTATTACGTTATATAGTATAACGTTATATGGCATAACGTTATATCGTAATACGTTATATGGTATAACGTTATAACGCATTACCTTATATAGTATAACATAATATGGTATAACGTTATTACGTAAAACTTTATATGGTATAACGTTGTATGGTATAAGTTTATAACGTAATACATTATATGGTATAACGTTATCACGTATTACGTTATGTAGTATAACGTTATAACGTAATACGTTATATGGTCTAATGTTTCAACATATTACGTTATATAGTATAACGTTATATGGTATAACGTTATATCGTAATACGTTATATGGTATAACGTTATAAAGTAATACGTTATATGGTTTGACGTTTCAACGTATTACGTTATATAGTATAACGTCATATGGCATAACGTTATATCGTAATACGTTATATGGTCTAATAATTCAACGTATTACGTTATATAATATAACGTTATATGGTATAACGTTATATCGTAATACGTTATATGGTCTAATGTTTCAACGTATTACTTTATATAGTATAACGTTATATGGTATAACGTTATATCGTAATACGTTATATGGTATAAGGTTATAACGTATTACGTTATATTGTATAACGTTATATGGTAAAACGTTATAACGTAATACGTTATATGGCCTAATACTTCAACGTATTACGTTATATAATATAACGTTATATGGTATAACGTTATATCGTAATACGATATATGGTATAACGTTATAACGTATTACGTTATATAGTATAACGTTATATGGTATAACGTTGTAACGTAAAATGTTATATGGTATAACGTTATAACGTATTACGTTATATAGTATAAGGTTATATGGTAAAAGGTTATAACGTACTACGTTATATAGTATAACGTTGTATGGTATTATGTTATAACGTAATACGTTATGTGGTAATACGTTAATAGGCCAATTCCGGTATCATATTCACAGAACTGATATAACGTATTACGATATATGGTATGACGTTATAACGTAATACATTATATGGTATAACGTTATCACGTATTACCTTATATGGTATAACGTTATAACGTAATACGTTATATGATCTAATGTTTCAACGTATAACGTTACATAGTATAACGTTATATGGTATAACGTTATAACGTAATACGTTATACGGTATAACGTTATATGGTAAAACATTATAACGTAATACATTATATGGTATGACGCTATAACGTATTACGTTATATAGTATAACGTTATATGGTAAAACGTTATAACGTACTACGTTATATAGTATAACGTTGTATGGTTTGACGTTTCAACGTATTACGTTATATAGTATAACGTTATATGGTATAACGTTATATCGTGATACGTTATATGGTATAACGTTATAACGTATTACGTTATATGGTATAACGTTATAACGTAATACGTTATATGGTCTAATGTCTCAACGTATTACGTTATATAGTATAACGTCATATGGTATAACGTTATATCGTAATACATTATATGGTATAACGTTATAACGTATTACCTTATATAGTATAACGTAATATGGTATAACGTTATAAAGTAATACGTAATATGGCATGACGTTTCAACGTATTACGTTATATAGTATAACGTTATATGGTATTACGTTATAACGTATTACGTTGTATAGTATAACGTTATATGGTATAACGTTATAACGTAATACGTTATATGGTATGACGTAATAACGTATTACGTTATATAGTATAACGTTATATGGTATAACGTTATAACGTATTACGTTATATAGTATAACGTTATACGGTATAACGGTATAACGTAATACGTTATACAGTATAGCGTCATATCGTATTACGTTATATAGTATAACGTTATGTGGTATTACGTCATAACGTATTACGTTATATATTATAACGTTATATGCCATAACGTTATAACGTATTACGTTATATAGTATAACGTTATGTGGTATAACGTTATAACGTATTACGTTATATAGTATAACGTTATATGGTAAAACGTTATAACGTAATACGTTATATAGTATAACGTTATATGGTATAACGTTATATAGTATAACGTTATACTGTATAACGTTATATGGTATAACGTTATAACGTATTACGTTATATAGTTTAACGTCATAACGTATTACGTTATATAGTATAACGTTATATGCTATAACGTTATAACGTAATACGTTATATAGTATAACGTCATAACGTATTACGTTATATGGTATAAGGTTATAACGTATTACGTTATATAGTATAACGTTATATGGTAAAACGTTATAACGTATTACGTTATATGGTATAACGTCATAACGTATTACGTTATATAGTATAACGTTATATGGTATAACGTTATAACGTAATACGTTATATGGTATAACGTCATAACGTATTACGTTATATAGTATAACGTTATATGGTAGAACGTTACAACGTAATACGTTATATAGTATAACGTCATAACGTATTACGTTATATAGTCTAACGTTATATGGTATAACGTTATAACGTAATACGTTATATGGTATAACGTCATAACGTATTACGTTATATAGTATAACGTTATATGGTAGAACGTTACAACGTAATACGTTATATGGTATAACGTCATAACGTATTACGTTATATAGTATAACGTTATATGTTATTACGTTATAACGTATTACGTTATATAGTATAACGTTATATGGTATAACGTTATAACGTAATACGTTATATGGTATAACGTAATAACGTATTACGTTATATAGTATAACGTTATATGGTATAACGTTATAACGTATTACGTTATATAGTATAACGTTATATGGTATAACGTTATAACGTAATACGTTATATGGTATAACGTTATAACGTAATACGTTATATAGTATAACGTTATAACGTATTATATGTAGTGTCCGACCAACGCAGTCGGGGTGTTTTTGCATTTTGTAAACGCAACACTACTTAACAAAACGTGATCATTCATTATCGCAACGCTAATTCTTATAGTGAATTTAATGCAAATTACTATTTACTATATGAAAAAGCTACTTTAAATATTCTGATATTCCTACTTGCAATACTATAAAATTGATTGAAAACTAACATTTTTATAATCTAATTTCAAGCAATAGAAAACAGTATAAATTCTGATACGTATAATTCTATAAGAAATTCTAAAAATTTATAATAAAATTTGCAAAAGACAATCGCAATATCGTAATTCGCAACTCTAAAGCAAACGCGATTATCATTTTATCGCAACTCTAATTCAAACCGTAATCATTTTCCCGCTACGCTAATAAGAAGCCGCGATGTCATCTCGCAACTCTAATAGAACCCGTGATTTATTTATCGCAACACTAATAAGAAAAATCGCGAGTGGGGGGGGCTGACATATCGCAGTGCAACCATTTAGGAGGTTGCCGATGTACGACCACTCTTTTACAGCTCTTGTAGCTGTACGTGTGATCCAGGAACAGTGTCCGACAAATGCAGTCGGAGGGCTTGGGCATTTTGTAAACGCAACACTACTTAATAAAACGCGATCAATCATTAGCGCAACGCTAAAGGGAGAAATTATTAGAACTCGCGATGGGACAATATCGCAACGCTAATTCTTAAAGTGAATTTAATGAAAATTACTAGTTGCTATATGAAAAAGCTACTTTAAATATTAATTGAAATCTAACATTTATATAATCTAATTTTAAGCAATAGAAAATAGGATAAATTCTAAAAATTTATAATAAAATTTGCAAAAGACAATCGCGATATCGTAATTCGCAACTCTAAAGCAAACGCGATTATCATTTTATCGCAACTCTAATTCAAACCGTAATCATTTTCCCGCTACGCTAATAAGAAGCCGCGATGTCATCTCGCAACTCTAATAGAACCCGTGATTTATTTATCGCAACACTAATAAGAAAAATCGCGAGTGGGCGGGTTGACATATCGCAGTGCAACCATTTAGGAGGTTGCCGATTAACGATCACACTTGTACAGCTCTTGTAGCTGTACGTGTGATCCAGGAACAGTGTCCGACAAATGCAGTCGGAGGGCTTGGGCATTTTGTAAACGCAACTCTACTTAACAAAACGCGATCATTCATTAGCGCAACGCTAAAGGGAGAAATTATTAGAACTCGCGATGGGACAATATCGCAACGCTAATTCTTAAAGTGAATTTAATGAAAATTACTAGTTGCTATATGAAAAAGCTACTTTAAATATTAATTGAAATCTAACATTTATATAATCTAATTTTAAGCAATAGAAAATAGGATAAATTCTAAAAATTTATAATAAAATTTGCAAAAGACAATCGCGATATCGTAATTCGCAACTCTAAAGCAAACGCGATTATCATTTTATCGCAACTCTAATTCAAACCGTAATCATTTTCCCGCTACGCTAATAAGAAGCCGCGATGTCATCTCGCAACTCTAATAGAACCCGTGATTTATTTATCGCAACACTAATAAGAAAAATCGCGAGTGGGGGGGTTGACATATCGCAGTGCAACCATTTAGGAGGTTGCCGATTAACGATCACACTTGTACAGCTCTTGTAGCTGTACGTGTGATCCAGGAACAGTGTCCGACAAATGCAGTCGGAGGGCTTGGGCATTTTGTAAACGCAACTCTACTTAACAAAACGCGATCATTCATTATCGCAACGCTAAAATGAAAAATATGTAGAACTCGCGATGGAATAATATCGCAACGCTAACTCTCATAGTGAATTTAATGCAAATTACTATTTACTGTATGAAAAAGCTACTTTAAATATTCTGATATTGCAACTTGCAATACTATAAAATTAATTCAAAACTAACATTTTTATAATCAAATTTTAAGCAATAGAAAATAGGATAAATTCTAAAAATTTATAATAAAATTTGCAAAAGACAATCGCGATATCGTAATTCGCAACTCTAAAGCAAACGCGATTATCATTTTATCGCAACTCTAATTCAAACCGTAATCATTTTCTCGCTACACTAATGAAAAGCCGCGATGTTGTTTCGCAACTCTAATACAACCCGTGATTAATTTGTCGCAACACTAATAAGAAAAATCGCGATTTGCCCAATGGGACGATGGACCGATATACACATCGGTCAAAAAAGCAAAGACTACTACTACTACTACAAATACTAAAAGCGAGCATAGTGACAAAGTAGTAACAATAATGACTTCCCATGCTCTGGATGACCCAGAGGATGGGGAGCCATTAGTAGTTGCCCTCTTGAGTGGCAGTTTGCCGGGCCTCTTCGGCTTATAGCCTCTTCTTTCTTCGGGCGTAATGCCCGCTGAAACTTAAATCTAAGCTCGAGACTTCTAAATCGCAAACAAAAGAAAAACTTATAAAGGTAAAATAATAATATAAACCGCGGAAGCTGATTGAAGTGCACATGGATTGACCAACGATCACGGCAGTGATCGTTGCCCACTCGCATGTGCGTGCTCGAGCAATATACGTTCGTTTCGAACCCACTCGCGACCGCGACCGCGAAATTCGAAAAATCGATAGGCAAAACCAGAGACGAGAGCATGCTCTACCCGTGCCAGTTTCACCGTCGATTCTTCAAATTAGATTTCCAGAAACAGGTTGGTCACACGAAAACGCGCCTACCCGACCAGAGACTGTGCCAACTTGCCCGGCCCTACCTACTTATAATTAACAGACATACCAGAAAGTATACTACCTATCCTACCTAGCGCTATATTTAAAAATGGCAAAACAGGCACACCAACACACTCGCTCCACGGTTCTCACACAAACGCTCGGGCGCAAAGGTCCTACACTACAGAGGACGTCCCGGGACGCCTCCGACACCCGAGCTTAACACACAGCATGCACACTCTAAGGTACGTACCATTTTCCTGAAATCGACTGACGAATGCTAGCGACCATTGCGTGAAACGCGATAAAAGTTAATCTCAATTTTAATTGCAAATATTCATAATTTATAGAGTGAAATTGTAGATAGTACGAAATGTGGTACCATTTATTATAATTTAACAATAAAATTAATGACACTAATATCTCTGATTCCCTGTATTCAATAACGAATCTTTGTTTTTACAGGTTGTGATTGAAATGATATTTGTTTGAATTTATTTTTTATTATTTAGATTTGTAGTAAATGCAATAAATACTGAACGACGCAATTCCACACCCTAACCACACACACTATGTGGAAAGTACGTCGTGCACGATACGCTAACTCATCGTCAGTCGCTTACAAATTATTATAAAATCAATGGTCATCGTACTCATTGCCTTTCTCTCACCCAAGTAGCACCTGAGCACGTGAGTGAGATCCTGGCATTAAATACGGAAGGGGTTAAACCTGAAAATCCTAACTAAAAAAACGTATTAGTGCATCTAATTTGTATCTAACGGACTAATCTTTCTTCATTTTGCATTTTCGAACTTTATCTCTATTACTATCACTGTATAGTCTAGGTTATTAATTTTATAATTTACCGAAATACTAATATTGAATTTATTTATAAAAAACAGCATAAATAAGATCAATGCAATATAATGATTCATTCAAATAATTGACTCTACGAACTATTGAAATTCCACAACAAAAGAGACAAATTGACAATGAATAAGAAATTTATTTAATAACTGACTCAAAGTTACATATTATTGCAAACAACCTCAGGCAATTCCTTCGTCAAAGCACATTTTCGGAAGCACAAAAACAATGTTCAAAACTTGCTGCTTTGATTCCAAAATTTGCCTGTCGCGAAATTTCTTCTTGCACATGAAATTCCATGCATATTTGTACGGTAGGACTGAACTTTACTATCTTTATATGTATATTTTAAATTAACACTCAAATTAAAAAATGAATGGCAAATAATTAAATCCATCGTAATAGCGCCAGGTGAAATAAAAAATGACTTATTATCGTTATTATTAAATATGTAATAATCGCAATTTTTAATGCAACGAAGTCGGAGGGCATCCGACTTCATCACTACGAAACATTTAATTAAATCATTACAACTCTCTCTAGATATACATTTTTAATACACTCCAACTTTAAAAGTGATTACAATGAACATATATGTATATCTTCAATCACAAATATTCAAACTAATTGTTAATATAATATCGTTATAATATCAGTTAGTAGTATTATTAATATTGTTAATATAAAATTTTTCAGTATATCATGTAATTAACATAAACAAAAACGCGATATGCAAGAAGACCTATCCTAAACTAATAAATTTAAAAACAGAATGTTACTACTCACGGGTATAAAAAATACCCGCGGTCACTATGCTCGCAAAAAATTCTACGTAATACAACCAGTCACCCGTGTCGATTCGGACCTTTCGTCCTACGACATGATTGAGTGACCGGAGGGACAAAAATGCATGCGACTCACCATAAGATGCGAGGAGCGTAGTCATCGATGTTATGGTAGCCCAGGGAAAGTTGTCGTGAAGACCGTTATCAAGGAGGAGTCACGCAATCCAATCCCATCATGGAAAAAACTGTAACAATGCATGGAATATTATAATTTAGTCATACTATATTATATTTTATATTATTACTTATATTATATTATATTTGCTTGTATTATATTATAATATAATATGACGTTAATTAATTGGAAAATTTAAAGCAGTGGAGGATTAATGTCTATTAATCTCTATTAAAATTTTAATGACAATATTCAAATTAGGAGTAGCAAATTGAAATATATAGCAATAGAATTAAATAATTTACATATTACTTACATTCTTAACTTCTGAAACACCACTAGGTCCTTTCCAGGAAGCAGGAGGAAGAGGAAGGAGTGATAAACCTTTAACAAAACATATGTCTTCTTATAGATATATAAATAATACATGCGTGAATAATTTATTTTGAAACTTAATGATTCAGCAAAAAATGTTAAATAACGTAATATGAAATTCTATGATAACCTTAAACTTTAATAACAATAGGAAAATTAAATTGTTAGTGAACTTTAATTACTGTAACAACTGAAATTCTGATATTAAAGTATAAAATCAGACTTGCTTTTTTTATTGCGAATAATTATAGCAAAATACAAGGAATAAAATTAATTGGAGTACAATATGCAAAGATTCTTACATGCTTAGTTTTGAAGCATCACTGCGTCCTTCCCAAAGCACAGGAAAAAGTAGAAATTATGAGAAACTAAAACAAAACATATGAAATATCATAATTTGTTCTTAAAAAATAATATATCGTTAATAATAAAATAATATATAATAAATAAAAATAATATATTGTTAAAAAAGTCTAAGGTAATGAAAAATAAAACTCTATTCAAACTTGAAATATTAATAACAATAAAAATTGAAATTGTGTTAAAATCTAATTACTATACAAATAGATTGTTTTCTAATAACAATTAAATGTGTTGCATAATTTGTTATATATTAATATAAAATCATTAATTAATTAATTAATAGTATATCCGATTAATAACGATAATCTATATACCCGAAACATTTTTATATGTGAACAGTTTCAAATGTGATTTCTTTAACCTCTTTTTGTTTCATCTTAATATTTTCAACAAATTATGCAATTATTTATAAAATGATGTTATTATATGCCAATCGTAAGCTGTATAGCAATTATTTAGCAAATATCGATTACTATTGATCCAATAAAAAGAGAAAATAGTCGTATACGTACCTCTGCTTTGTTATAATACGTCCATCATTGCTAAATCGGCATAAAAATCAACGATTCGATTTATTAATAATCATCTATGACGTTCATCTTATTTCAGTTCGAATTATCGATTGTTGATCGCTTGTGGCGTCTGTGATGCGTATTCTTTCAGTGTTTTCAGTCATGTGTCCAGCCAATAATCTACACAAAAAAAAAAAACAACAATTTCAAATAAATGTACGACAAAACCAATAATTTGCAATAACAGAACAAATTATAGTAAAAGCCGGTAATGTGAATTATCGATAATTTTAAACTAACCCCTATCAGAAATACAGTTAAGGATAAATGTATAAAAAATCAATAATAAAGCAATTATTGTGAAATAAAGTAAAAATAGAACCCAAATTCTACCTCAAAGATCGGTAATAAAAACGATCAGTAACTGCAAATTGCCAAATACGCAGTTAATGACAAAAGTAAAAGAAAATTTCGCGATACAATATAATTTTACTAAAATTACAATCAATAAACGATTAAATACGAACTTACTATTTGAATTAACCAGATAGAAGCGCAGAATCGTTGATAAAATCGAAACGAAGGTACCAAAAACAGGATAACGCTCGACAAGACGAATTTACGCAGCACGACTTTCACGAGTATGTCACCCGGTTGAAACTACGACTTTCCAGCCAATAGGAGCGCTCGATATGACATCACGATATATTGCGCCAATAGGAACGCTCAATTTCACTTCGCAATATATTCCGCCAATAGGAACGCTCGAGTTTCGTAGGCACGAGCGCGCGCAAATTTATCTTATTCAAACAGTGAAATTGATGAAATTGAGAAATAGAGAATATATTTAAAACAATGTTCAGTAACAATTACGGATATGATTATGTTCTTAATGAAAAGCTTTTATATTACATGAGTATAGCTGCTACTATTAAACAAAATATTGTTTAGTAAGAATATCATTACGGTATATTACTTAATTATTCATACAATTATTAATAAATATATTTCAATGATTCAAACATCGTAAGCAATTTACAATGGTCTTTGAGAATCAATAGCGAAACTATCATGAAAAGAGAAATTTCTTTAATAGAAAATAATTTATTATTATTATTTACTTTGCTATTAATTGATGTATAAATTCTAAAATTTTTATTACTGTAACATGATCTTATATTTGAAAGTAAAACAAACTTGTGCGTGTAAGAATATATTAGATTTATATATTTAATAATTAATTATTGAATAATGGTATATGCTTATAATTAAGTTATGAAAATTGATAAAATATTATGATGAATCATCAAAGTAGAAAGTGTGCACGATACACTAATACATCGTCGAGGCTCAATCAAGTGCAATAATTGACTCTAAATATATTACTAAGAAAGAAATAATCTCAGGCGATCTCTTTATCAAAGCATATACTCGAAAGTGCAGAAGCAGTGTTCAAAATTATTGCTTTGATTCAAAAATCCGCCTGTCGCGAAGTGTCTTCTTGCACGTAAAATTTCACACATTCTTGTACGAGAAAAAATGAATTTTAACTCATATTTTAAATTCTAGCCAAAGTGAAATAAACGAACGTGACTTAATATTGTCACGATTAATTCATTGCTTAAGATCAAGTATATTTATGTCAAACAGATATATTCGTGTAGATATTTGCCATTTGCAAATATTCATACGGAATATTAACATGCATATTTATAAATAACACGAATATATTCTCAAGTGTATATGTTTAAACTAATTATTAAAGAATTAATTATTATAATCGCGCTGTGCAACAAGACCTATCCTAAACTAATAAATTTAAAAAAAGAATGTTACTACTCACGGGTATAAAAAATACCCGCGGTCACTATGCTCGCAAAAAATTCTACGTAATACAACCAGTCACCCGTGCCGATTCGGACCTTTCATCCTACGACATGATTGGGTGACCGGAGGAACAGAAATGCATGCGACTCACCGTTCGAAGCGGAGAAACAGAGGACGTACCATGGATGCTGCGCCATCCCAGCGAATATCATCAGGGAGACTAACATCAGGCAGGAACCGTGTAAAGTCCAGTGGTGGAAATGGCGGTTGTTTAAGGGCGGGCGGGAGGGTGGGAGGGGGTGAGGAAGAAGCGAAACGTCGTTTCGACAATTTTCTTCTTTTTCCTATCGAACGTTTATTTAGAAAATACTGCTACTTCTTTTACACTTAAAAATTATTATTGAGTAATTGGAACAAGTTTGAGATATATTATTTGGTTGAAAATTGTGAGATATTTCTCGATAGCGAACAAATGCTTTAATATCTTACATTTCTTAAAATTCAGTACGAACAATGAATGTTTGTAAGAATATAAACTTTTCATGTTAACGAAAGATGTACTTTATATAAAGCACGGATGTGATTATAATAAAATTAGATAGAGCTGTATTATAGTAAAGGAGTTACATCATACCTTAATTGTCGGTTCCAATGAAAGCCCTTTCGACGATGACTCGACTCTACTCGACTCTACTTTGTACGGGTGTGTCTACTTAAATCATATTAAAAATAAAAAAATTTGGAACATAAAGAATTGATATTATCATCGGCGACATTATAATAATATCAACAATGCCAAATACTTTGTCATTGACGTTAAAAATTAACAAATATATATGAAATATTGAAATCCAATCATGTATTTATCTTTATCTATATAAAATACCAATGTGTGCACATTTTTAAGTATCAGTTAGGAATTTTACGTTCAATTTCATTGATATGAAAATACATTATATATATGTATATAAGTAACAATTTGATAGAGTACTCAACTACTATGAATGCTTTAATAATTCTTAGTAAAATAGTTATTGCAATTAATTATCTATATATGGAATAGAAGTTCGTAATTTAAAATAAAAATATAAAAATAATTTAATTTTCTCCAGTAATATTTTTCACTTATATTATTATAATATTATGTTATAGACCCAGATATTAATTTACAAATCCTACATTTTTTTTATAAAATTATAATAGAAATTATTTATTTATAGTTAACGGGGATAATGATAATATCCATTGGAACAACAATTTATGCTGTATATGAAGATTTCTCCCATTTTTTGGATCCTAGCTATTTTTCTCCAGCAACCCTCTTAATCGTTGTTGGGATATTTGTTTTTATAATAGCTTTCCTGGGTTGTTGCGGAGCTCTTAGAGAGAGCACCTGTATGGTTCTTGTGGTGAGCATCCTAATATTTCTTTTTCTGTATTATGTGAAGGTATCGTATATTAAAATTTGATAAATTTTATATTATCTCTCTTTCTGTTTTATATATTTCGACTTTGCTGGAACAATTTTATCCGTTATTAAATTTATTTATCTAATACTAATTTGTTTATTTCTCATTTAATATGTAACAAATAATAAAAATATATTACTATAATTGCATAGTTCGCAGTATCGCTTTCATTAGTTCTTGTCTTGGAACTGATCGCTGGGATTGCAGCTTATGCTCTTCAAGATGGAATAAAAAATCTTCTTGCTGACAAAATTAATGCGACCATGCATCACTATGAAAAAAGTGACGAAGCTAGGAGTGCCATTGATTTTCTACAATCAAAAGTAATATTTCAATTTCTAGGATACATATACATATATAAAAACAACTAATTTATATGTCGGAGATGAAAGGACATCGGAGTCCTCCCTTTGGAACCCCGGGAAAATCCCTTAACACCGTAGTCTAGATTCTATCATAGGCGTAATTAAACAATTGTCGTCTTTCGATCCGATTGTATTTGTTCAAGATTTGTGATAATGAGCTTGGGCTCGAGGCGATAGCCAGTCGCCGAACGTAGCCGCGGTCAAGGGATGAACGTTTTGCCTAACAAAGGTATGAAGTAATTCTATAGCTCTCCTTAAAAGAAATATCTCTGGCGACACATGACAGTAAACATTCCAACGGTCTCTGTCCCGTGGCCACACGCAGTTCCTATTCTTCGAGAAAGATGATTGCCAGATGTCGATGTCTCTCCACAGTACGTGATCAGCTAGCCTGAGGGCCGTTATAAACACTAATATCTAGTTACCTAAAGTCCTTCGAACAGATAAACAGTCTTTGTCCCAACTACGGGAAGATAGGGGAGATCTATTTCTTTCAACGAACGGCGTCTCCCACTAGCAACTTTCCCTCGAGGGCGGCTAGCATCTTTTTCTAACCACCGATATGGAGATTGACCAATTAGCAGCAACGCCAATTTCCCTCACCTTCTAAACGAAGGCTATCCTCGACGAATCCAAGAATCTCGTGTCCTTAGACACACCCCATCATAGTTTTCCTCTGCAGCATACTCGCGAAGGAAAGTCATTCTCTGATGAGGTCGTATTAGCGAGTTACGTAACGTCTGCACGCTCGGTGGATATTCCACGTTTTAACAAAGAGTCCGACTTAGATTTTGTGAGCATGTTCATCCACCATCCCGTCGACCGCGGATTCGTTATTGAGCCTAGGATCATTGTCATTAGTTTCTCGAGTATCTAATTACCACGGTTCCTTGTCCAATCCTATAATAATCGTATCTGCACTAGTCAATGTCTTCTCTATTGCTTATCGACAATGCGTAAACCAAACGACGATTCGTTTCACGCCCCTAATCCTAATTGCAATGTAAACCCGACATATATATATATGTCGGAGAATGACCCATGCTAGGGCCAGGGGCGTTTGGTGAGCCTCCTTCGGAGTCGGCCATCATGACCTTATCCCGCGTACTTGAACTCGTATTCCGTGAGCAAGCACTCCAGACGCGACAATCAAAGACGGTGACTACACTCGCGATAATCGAATTGGTATCCCTATGTCCCTAACGAATCCGCGACCAACGGGATGCACTTACTCGGATCAGAAGGCGCGACTACCTTCGTAGGCGAGCTCTCCAGAATGAATGAATCGTCCCAATCATGCCACCGAGGGCAACTCTGATGCGGGTGTCTCCCAGGACACGAAATCATCGGGCTCGTCCAGGATAGCCCTCGTTCTCGAAGAGAGGGAAGTTGACGTCGCTGTCTATTGGTCAACTTGAGACAAAGACTACTTGTCCGTTAGAAGCATCTTAATTACCAAAAAACCCAGATTTTATAGCCGGTCCTAGGCTAACTGGACTTGTGCTGTGTACGTGCCTCAATATCTAATATTACTTGTCCGAAGGAACCGTTAGCGTGTTTTACTGCCGGGTACCTCTATGGGTATCCTTTTAATGAGGATCATACTATCGCTCCATGCCTTTTTTTCTAAATCGCACGCCCGTCCCGTTGGCCGCGGCTACGTTCGGCGACGGATGGTCGCCTTGGGTCTAGGCTTTACTATCGCAAACCAAATACGACTATATCGAGTAACAGTACTTTATTTAATTACTTTCGTTACATGTTCATAGCTTTTTCCGAGGTTCCGGCGAGGGTTCCGGTGTCCTTTTCGTCTCCGACATATATATAAGTAAATATAAGCATATATATATACACACATATATATCTACAGCTACAGTTTTATAGAAACGTAATAATAAATGAAATTAGATATCTACTATTAGGTATTTAATTTCTAAAAGAAACTGACGAAAATAACGTTATAACGTTATACGTTATATGGTATAACGTCATAACGTATTACGTTATATAGTAAAACGTTATATGGTAAAACGTTATAACGTATAACGTTATATAGTATAACGTTATATGGTATAACGTTATAACGTAATACGTTATATAGTATAACGTTATATGGTATAACGTTATAACGTATTACGTTATATAGTATAACGTTATATGGCATTACGTTATAACGTATTACGTTATATAGTATAACGTTATAACGTAATACGTTATATAGTATAACGTCATAACGTATTACGTTATATAGTATAACGTTATATGGTATAACGTTATAACGTAATACGTTATATAGAATAACGTCATAACGTATTACGTTATATAGTAAAACGTTATATGGTAAAACGTTATAACGTATAACGTTATATAGTATAACGTTATATGGTATAACGTTATAACGTATTACGTTATATAGTATAACGTTATATGGTATAACGTTATAACGTATTACGTTATATAGTATAACGTTATATGGTATAACGTTATAACGTAATACGTTATATAGTATAACGTTATATGGTATTACGTTATAACGTATTACGTTATATAGTATAACGTTATATGGCATTACGTTATAACGTATTACGTTATATAGTATAACGTTATAACGTAATACGTTATATAGTATAACGTCATAACGTATTACGTTATATAGTATAACGTTATATGGTATAACGTTATAACGTATTACGTTATATAGTATAACGTTATATGGCATTACGTTATAACGTATTACGTTATATAGAATAACGTTATAACGTAATACGTTATATAGTATAACGTCATAACGTATTACGTTATATAGTATAACGTTATATGGTATAACGTTATAACGTAATACGTTATATAGAATAACGTCATAACGTATTACGTTATATAGTAAAACGTTATATGGTAAAACGTTATAACGTATAACGTTATATAGTATAACGTTATATGGTATAACGTTATAACGTATTACGTTATATAGTATAACGTTATATGGTATAACGTTATAACGTATTACGTTATATAGTATAACGTTATATGGTATAACGTTATAACGTAATATGTTATATAGTATAACGTCATAACGTATTACGTTATATAGTATAACGTTATATGGTATAACGTTATAACGTAATATGTTATATAGTATAACGTCATAACGTATTACGTTATAAAGTATAACATTATATGTTATTACGTTCTAACGTATTACGTTATATAGTATAACGTTATATGGTATAACGTTATATCGTATTACGTTATATGCTATAACGTCATAACGTAATATGTTATATAGTATAACGTCATAACGTATTACGTTATATAGTATAACGTCATAACGTATTACGTTATATAGTATAACGTCATAACGTATTACGTTATATAGTATAACGTTATATGGTATAACGTTATAACGTAATATGTTATATAGTATAACGTCATAACGTATTACGTTATAAAGTATAACATTATATGTTATTACGTTCTAACGTATTACGTTATATAGTATAACGTTATATGGTATAACGTTATATCGTATTACCTTATATGCTATAACGTCATAACGTATTACGTTATATAGTATAACGTTATAACGTATTACGTTATATAGTATAACGTTATGTGGTATAACGTTATAACGTAATACTTTATATGGTATAACGTCATAACGTATTACGTTATATAATATAACGATGTATGGTATAACGTTATAACGTATTACGTTATATAGTATAACGTCATAACGTATTACGTTATATAGTATAACGTTATATGGTAAAACGTTATAACGTATAACGTTATATAGTATAACGTTATATGGTATAACGTTATATCGTATTACGTTATATGCTATAACGTCATAACGTATTACGTTATATGGTATAACGTCATAACGTATTACGTTATATTGTATAACGTTATATGGTATAACGTTATAACGTAATACGTCATATAGTATAACGGTATATGGTATAACGTTATAACGTATTACGTTATATAGTATAACGTTATATGGTATAACGTTATAACGTATTACGTTATATAGTATAACGTTATATGGTATAACGTTATATAGTATAACGTTATATGGTATAACGTTATAACGTATTACGTTATATAGTATAACGTCATAACGTATTACGTTATATAGTATAACGTCATAACGTATTACGTTATATAGTATAACGTCATAACGTATTACGTTATATAGTATAACGTTATATGGTATAACGTTATAACGTAATATGTTATATAGTATAACGTCATAACGTATTACGTTATATAGTATAACGTCATAACGTATTACGTTATATAGTATAACGTCATAACGTATTACGTTATATAGTATAACGTTATATGGTATAACGTTATAACGTAATATGTTATATAGTATAACGTCATAACGTATTACGTTATATAGTATAACATTATATGTTATTACGTTCTAACGTATTACGTTATATAGTATAACGTTATATGGTATAACGTTATAACGTAATACGTTATATGGTATAACGTCATAACGTATTACGTTATATAGTATAACGTCATAACGTATTACGTTATATAGTATAACGTCATAACGTATTACGTTATATAGTATAACGTTATATGGTATAACGTTATAACGTAATATGTTATATAGTATAACGTCATAACGTATTACGTTATATAGTATAACGTTATATGTTATTACGTTCTAACGTATTACGTTATATAGTATAACGTTATATGGTATAACGTTATAACGTAATACGTTATATGGTATAACGTCATAACGTATTACGTTATGTTGTATAACGTTATATGGCATAACGTTATAACGTATTAAGTTATATAGTATAACGTTATATAGTATAACGTTATATGGCATTACGTTATAACGTATTAAGTTATATAGTATAACGTTATAACGTAATACGTTATATAGTATAACGTCATAACGTATTACGTTATATAGTATAACGTTATATGGTATAACGTTATAACGTAATACGTTATATAGAATAACGTCATAACGTATTACGTTATATAGTAAAACGTTATATGGTAAAACGTTATAACGTATAACTTTATATAGTATAACGTTATATGGTATGACGTTATAACGTATTACGTTATATAGTATAACGTTATATGGTATAACGTTATAACGTATTACGTTATATAGTATAACATTATATGGTATTACGTTATAACGTATTACGTTATATAGTATAACGTTATTTAGTATAACGTTATATGGTATAACGTTACAACGTAATACGGTATACAGTATAACGTCATAACGTATTACGTTATATAGTATAACGTTATATGGTACTACGTTATAACGTATTACGTTATATAGTATAACGTTATATGGTAAAACGTTATAACGTATTACGTTATATGGTATAACGTCATAACGTATTACGTTATATAGTATAACATTATATGGTAAAACGTTATAACGTATAACGTTATATAGTATAACGTTATATGGTATAACGTTATAACGTATTACGTTATATAGTATAACATTATATGGTATTACGTTATAACGTATTACGTTATATAGTATAACGTTATTTAGTATAACGTTATATGGTATAACGTTACAACGTAATACGGTATACAGTATAACGTCATAACGTATTACGTTATACAGTACAACGTTATATGGTACTACGTTATAACGTATTACGTTATATAGTATAACGTTATATGGTAAAACGTTATAACGTATTACGTTATATGGTATAACGTCATAACGTATTACGTTATATAGTATAACATTATATGGTAAAACGTTATAACGTATAACGTTATATAGTATAACGTTATATGGTATAACGTTATATCGTATTACGTTATATGCTATAACGTCATAACGTATTACGTTATATAGTATAACGTCATAACGTATTACGTTATATAGTATAACGTTATATGGTATAACGTTATAACGTAATATGTTATATAGTATAACGTCATAACGTATTACGTTATATAGTATAACATTATATGTTATTACGTTCTAACGTATTACGTTATATAGTATAACGTTATATGGTATAACGTTATAACGTAATACGTTATATGGTATAACGTCATAACGTATTACGTTATGTTGTATAACGTTATATGTTATTACGTTCTAACGTATTACGTTATATAGTATAACGTTATATGGTATAACGTTATAACGTAATACGTTATATGGTATAACGTCATAACGTATTACGTTATGTTGTATAACGTTATATGGTATAACGTTATAACGTATTAAGTTATATAGTATAACGTTATATAGTATAACGTTATATGGCATTACGTTATAACGTATTAAGTTATAAAGTATAACGTTATAACGTAATACGTTATATAGTATAACGTCATAACGTATTACGTTATATAGTATAACGTTATATGGTATAACGTTATAACGTAATACGTTATATAGAATAACGTCATAACGTATTACGTTATATAGTAAAACGTTATATGGTAAAACGTTATAACGTATAACGTTATATAGTATAACGTTATATGGTATGACGTTATAACGTATTACGTTATATAGTATAACGTTATTTAGTATAACGTTATATGGTATAACGTTACAACGTAATACGGTATACAGTATAACGTCATAACGTATTACGTTATATAGTATAACGTTATATGGTACTACGTTATAACGTATTACGTTATATAGTATAACGTTATATGGTATAACGTTATAACGTAATACGTTATATAGAATAACGTCATAACGTATTACGTTATATAGTAAAACGTTATATGGTAAAACGTTATAACGTATAACGTTATATAGTATAACGTTATATGGTATGACGTTATAACGTATTACGTTATATAGTATAACGTTATATGGTATAACGTTATAACGTATTACGTTATATAGTATAACATTATATGGTATTACGTTATAACGTATTACGTTATATAGTATAACGTTATTTAGTATAACGTTATATGGTATAACGTTACAACGTAATACGGTATACAGTATAACGTCATAACGTATTACGTTATATAGTATAACGTTATATGGTACTACGTTATAACGTATTACGTTATATAGTATAACGTTATATGGTAAAACGTTATAACGTATTACGTTATATGGTATAACGTCATAACGTATTACGTTATATAGTATAACATTATATGGTAAAACGTTATAACGTATAACGTTATATAGTATAACGTTATATGGTATAACGTTATAACGTATTACGTTATATAGTATAACATTATATGGTATTACGTTATAACGTATTACGTTATATAGTATAACGTTATTTAGTATAACGTTATATGGTATAACGTTACAACGTAATACGGTATACAGTATAACGTCATAACGTATTACGTTATATAGTATAACGTTATATGGTACTACGTTATAACGTATTACGTTATATAGTATAACGTTATATGGTAAAACGTTATAACGTATAACGTTATATAGTATAACGTTATATGGTATAACGTTATATCGTATTACCTTATATGCTATAACGTCATAACGTATTACGTTATATAGTATAACGTTATAACGTATTACGTTATATAGTATAACGTTATGTGGTATAACGTTATAACGTAATACTTTATATGGTATAACGTCATAACGTATTACGTTATATAATATAACGATGTATGGTATAACGTTATAACGTATTACGTTATATAGTATAACGTCATAACGTATTACGTTATATAGTATAACGTTATATGGTAAAACGTTATAACGTATAACGTTATATAGTATAACGTTATATGGTATAACGTTATATCGTATTACGTTATATGCTATAACGTCATAACGTATTACGTTATATGGTATAACGTCATAACGTATTACGTTATATTGTATAACGTTATATGGTATAACGTTATAACGTAATACGTCATATAGTATAACGGTATATGGTATAACGTTATAACGTATTACGTTATATAGTATAACGTTATATGGTATAACGTTATAACGTATTACGTTATACAGTATAACGTTATATAGTATAACGTTATATGGTATAACGTTATAACGTATTACGTTATATAGTATAACGTCATAACGTATTACGTTATATAGTATAACGTCACAACGTATTACGTTATATAGTATAACGTCATAACGTATTACGTTATATAGTATAACGTTATATGGTATAACGTTATAACGTAATATGTTATATAGTATAACGTCATAACGTATTACGTTATATAGTATAACGTCATAACGTATTACGTTATATAGTATAACGTCATAACGTATTACGTTATATAGTATAACGTCATAACGTATTACGTTATATAGTATAACGTTATATGGTATAACATTATAACGTAATATGTTATATAGTATAACGTCATAACGTATTACGTTATAAAGTATAACATTATATGTTATTACGTTCTAACGTATTACGTTATATAGTATAACGTTATATGGTATAACGTTATAACGTAATACGTTATATGGTATAACGTCATAACGTATTACGTTATGTTGTATAACGTTATATGGTATAACGTTATAACGTATTAAGTTATATAGTATAACGTTATATAGTATAACGTTATATGGTATAACGTTATAACGTATTACGTTATATAGTATAACATTATATGGTATTACGTTATAACGTATTACGTTATATAGTATAACGTTATATGGTACTACGTTATAACGTATTACGTTATATAGTATAACGTTATATGGTAAAACGTTATAACGTATTACGTTATATGGTATAACGTCATAACGTATTACGTTATATAGTATAACATTGTATAGTAAAACGTTATAACGTATAACGTTATATAGTATAACGTTATATGGTATAACGTTATATCGTATTACGTTATATGCTATAACGTCATAACGTATTACGTTATATGGTATAACGTCATAACGTATTACGTTATATTGTATAACGTTATATGGTATAACGTTATAACGTAATACGTCATATAGTATAACGTTATATTGTACTACGTTATATAGTATAACGTTATATGGTATAACGTTATAACGTAATACGTTATATGGTATAACGTAATAACGTATTACGTTATATAGTATAACGTATTACGTTATAACGTTATAACGCATTACGTTATATGGTATAACGTCATAACGTATTACGTTATATAGTACAAAGTTATATGGTACTACGTTATAACGTATTACGTTATATAGTATAACGTTATATGGTAAAACGTTATAACGTATTACGTTATATGGTATAACGTCATAACGTATTACGTTATATAGTATAACATTGTATAGTAAAACGTTATAACGTATAACGTTATATAGTATAACGTTATGTGGTATAACGTTATAACGTAATACTTTATATGGTATAACGTCATAACGTATTACGTTATATAGTATAACGATGTATGGTATAACGTTATAACGTAATACGTTATATGGTATAACGTAATAACGTATTACGTTATATAGTATAACGTATTACGTTATAACGTTATAACGCATTACGTTATATGGTATAACGTCATAACGTATTACGTTATATAGTACAAAGTTATATGGTACTACGTTATAACGTATTACGTTATATAGTATAACGTTATATGGTAAAACGTTATAACGTATTACGTTATATGGTATAACGTCATAACGTATTACGTTATATAGTATAACATTGTATAGTAAAACGTTATAACGTATAACGTTATATAGTATAACGTTATATGGTATAACGTTATATCGTATTACGTTATATGCTATAACGTCATAACGTATTACGTTATATGGTATAACGTCATAACGTATTACGTTATATTGTATAACGTTATATGGTATAACGTTATAACGTAATACGTCATATAGTATAACGTTATATTGTACTACGTTATATAGTATAACGTTATATGGTATAACGTTATAACGTAATACGTTATATGGTATAACGTAATAACGTATTACGTTATATTGTATAACGTATTACGTTATAACGTTATAACGCATTACGTTATATGGTATAACGTCATGACGTATTACGTTATATAGTACAAAGTTATATGGTACTACGTTATAACGTATTACGTTATATAGTATAACGTTATATGGTAAAACGTTATAACGTATTACGTTATATAGTATATCGTTATATGGTATAACGTTATATAGTATAACATTATATGGTAAAACGTTTTAACGTATTACGTTATATAGTATAACATTATATGGTATTACGTTATAACGTATTACGTTATATAGTATAACGTTATGTGGTATAACGTTATAACGTAATACTTTATATGGTATAACGTCATAACGTATTACGTTATATAGTATAACGATGTATGGTATAACGTTATAACGTATTACGTTATATAGTATAACGTCATAACGTATTACCTTATATAGTATAACGTTATATGGTAAAACGTTATAACGTATTACGTTATATAGTATAACGTTATATGGTACTACGTTATAACGTATTACGTTATATAGTATAACGTTATATGGTATAACGTTATAACGTATTGCGTTATATAGTATATCGTTATATGGTAAAACGTTATAACGTATTACGTTATATAGTATAACGTTATATGGTACTACGTTATAACGTATTACGTTATATAGTATAACGTTATATGGTATAACGTTATGTGGTATAACGTTATAACGTAATACTTTATATGGTATAACGTCATAACGTATTACGTTATATAATATAACGATGTATGGTATAACGTTATAACGTATTACGTTATATAGTATAACGTCATAACGTATTACGTTATATAGTATAACGTTATATGGTAAAACGTTATAACGTATAACGTTATATAGTATAACGTTATATGGTATAACGTTATAACGTAATACGTCATATAGTATAACGTTATATGGTATAACGATATATCGTATTACCTTATATGCTATAACGTCATAACGTATTACGTTATATAGTATAACGTTATAACGTATTACGTTATATAGTATAACGTTATGTGGTATAACGTTATAACGTAATACTTTATATGGTATAACGTCATAACGTATTACGTTATATAATATAACGATGTATGGTATAACGTTATAACGTATTACGTTATATAGTATAACGTCATAACGTATTACGTTATATAGTATAACGTTATATGGTAAAACGTTATAACGTATAACGTTATATAGTATAACGTTATATGGTATAACGTTATAACGTAATACGTCATATAGTATAACGTTATATGGTATAACGATATATCGTATTACCTTATATGCTATAACGTCATAACGTATTACGTTATATAGTATAACGTTATAACCTATTACGTTATATAGTATAACGTTATGTGGTATAACGTTATAACGTAATACTTTATATAGTATAACGTCATAACGTATTACGTTATATAGTATAACGTTATATGGTAAAACGTTATAACGTATAACGTTATATAGTATAACGTTATATGGTATAACGTTATAACGTAATACGTCATATAGTATAACGTTATATGGTATAACGATATATCGTATTACCTTATATGCTATAACGTCATAACGTATTACGTTATATAGTATAACGTTATATCGTATTACGTTATATGCTATAACGTCATAACGTATTACGTTATATGGTATAACGTCATAACGTATTACGTTATATTGTATAACGTTATATGGTACAACGTTATAACGTAATACGTCATATAGTATAACGTTATATGGTATAACGATATATCGTATTACCTTATATGCTATAACGTCATAACGTATTACGTTATATAGTATAACGTTATAACGTATTACGTTATATAGTATAACGTTATGTGGTATAACGTTATAACGTAATATTAGGTGAAGTAAAAAGTTCTGAGCGCTTTTTCGCTTTATTTCGACGATGAAATTAACATAGTCAAGATTATTCGATTTAGATTAAATATGCGCCGTTTTGTTCGATTACTTTTGTCCATTTTGAAGGCAATTTCATAATTCCGCGGTTGAAGAAGTCCTCGTCCCTATTGGTAAAAAACTTGACCAGCTCATTTTCACAAGCCTCTCTTGAGGCCAGTTTTGTACCATCAAGAAAATTTTGCAAAAACTTAAAAAGGTGATAATCGCTTGGTGCCAGGTCTGGACTGTACGGCGGATGCGATAGAACCTCCCAGCCAAGCTCTCGGAGCTTCTGACGCGTCGTTAAAGATGTGTGCGGCCTGGCGTTGTCTTGATGGAACACAACACCTTTCCTATTGGCCAATTCTGGCCGCTTCTGGTCGATCGCCTGCTTCAGTCTGGTCAGTTGTTGACAATAGAGGTCCGAATTAAGTGTTTGACCCGATGGGAGCAGCTCATAATGGATGATTCCCTTCCAATCCCACCAAACACACAATAAAACCTTCTTGGCCGTTAATCCACGCTTGGCGATCGTTTGGGCCGGCCCACCGCGATTGGACCACGATCTTTTTCGGCTGTTGTTCTCGTATGTGACCCATTTTTCATCGCCAGTCACCATCCGCTTCAAAAATGGGTCGATTTCGTTACGTCTCAACAAAGAATCGCAGGCATCAATTCGGTCCAAAAGGTTCTTTTGCGTCAATTCATGTGGCACCCATACGTCGAGCTTCTTCTTGAGACCAGCCTTATGCAAATGGTTCCAAACGGTTTTCTGGCTAATCTTCAGTTCCTGGGCAATGGAATAAGTGCTCACATGCCGGTCCGACTCGACGATTTCCATGATTTTATCCACATTTTCGACGATTGGCCTACCAGAGCGTGCCTCATCTTCGACGTCCATATTACCAGAACGGAATCGTTGGAACCACCGCTTTGCTGTTGCATTCGATACTGTACTGGGTCCATAAACAGCACAAATTTTTTTGGCCGCCTGCTCCGCCTTTTCACCTTGGTCGTAGTGGTACTGAAGAATGTATCGAATTTTCTCTTTTTTTATCTCCATTTTCGAACGCTGTAACACACAACTGGCTTCACCGAACACAAAACTGACAAAGAACCTTTTTGATGCGTAATATCACCTTGAAATCGGTGTATACTATGACTCGATGCGATGTGCACATCGTGAGATATGGCTCACTAAAGACATCTAGCGAAAAACGCTCAGAACTTTTTACTTAACCTAATACTTTATATGGTATAACGTCATAACGTATTACGTTATATAATATAACGATGTATGGTATAACGTTATAACGTATTACGTTATATAGTATAACGTCATAACGTATTACGTTATATAGTATAACGTTATATGGTAAAACGTTATAACGTATAACGTTATATAGTATAACGTTATATGGTATAACGTTATATCGTATTACGTTATATTATATAACGTCATAACGTATTACGTTATATGGTATAACGTCATAACGTATTACGTTATATTGTATAACGTTATATGGTATAACGTTATAACGTAATACGTCATATAGTATAACGGTATATGGTATAACGTTATAACGTATTACGTTATATAGTATAACGTTATATGGTATAACGTTATAACGTATTACGTTATATAGTATAACGTTATATGGTATAACGTTATATAGTATAACGTTATATGGTATAACGTTATAACGTATTACGTTATATAGTATAACGTCATAACGTATTACGTTATATAGTATAACGTCATAACGTATTACGTTATATAGTATAACGTCATAACGTATTACGTTATATAGTATAACGTTATATGGTATAACGTTATAACGTAATATGTTATATAGTATAACGTCATAACGTATTACGTTATATAGTATAACGTCATAACGTATTACGTTATATAGTATAACGTCATAACGTATTACGTTATATAGTATAACGTTATATGGTATAACGTTATAACGTAATATGTTATATAGTATAACGTCATAACGTATTACGTTATATAGTATAACATTATATGTTATTACGTTCTAACGTATTACGTTATATAGTATAACGTTATATGGTATAACGTTATAACGTAATACGTTATATGGTATAACGTCATAACGTATTACGTTATATAGTATAACGTCATAACGTATTACGTTATATAGTATAACGTCATAACGTATTACGTTATTTAGTATAACGTTATATGGTATAACGTTATAACGTAATATGTTATATTGTATAACGTCATAACGTATTACGTTATATAGTATAACGTTATATGTTATTACGTTCTAACGTATTACGTTATATAGTATAACGTTATATGGTATAACGTTATAACGTAATACGTTATATGGTATAACGTCATAACGTATTACGTTATGTTGTATAACGTTATATGGTATAACGTTATAACGTATTAAGTTATATAGTATAACGTTATATGGTATAACGTTATAACGTATTACGTTATATAGTATAACGTTATATGGTATAACGTTATATAGTATAACGTTATATGGTATAACGTTATAACGTAATACGTTATATGGTATAACGTCATAACGTATTACGTTATATGGTATAACGTTATAACGTATTACGTTATATGGTATAACGTCATAACGTATTACGTTATATGGTATAACGTCATAACGTATTACGTTATATAGTATAACGCTATATGGTAAAACGTTATAACGTATAACGTTATATAGTATAACGTTATATAGTATAACGTTATAACGTAATACGTTATATAGTATAACGTTATATGGTATAACGTTATAACGTATTACGTTATATAGTACAACGTTATATGTTATAACGTTATAACGTATTACGTTATGTAGTATAACGTTATATGGTATAACGTCATAACGTATTACGTTATATAATATAACGTTATATGGTATAACGTTATATAGTATAACGTTATATGGCATTACGTTATAACGTATTACGTTATATAGTATAACGTTATAACGTAATACGTTATATAGTATAACGTCATAACGTATTACGTTATATAGTATAACGTTATATGGTATAACGTTATAACGTAATACGTTATATAGAATAACGTCATAACGTATTACGTTATATAGTAAAACGTTATATGGTATAACGTTATAACGTATTACGTTATATGGTATAACGTCATAACGTATTACGTTATATGGTATAACGTCATAACGTATTACGTTATATAGTAAAACGTTATATGGTAAACCGTTATAAGGTATAACGTTATATAGTATAACGTTATATGGTATAACGTTATAACGTAATACGTTATATGGTATAACGTCATACCGTATTACGTTATATGGTATAACGTCATAACGTATTACGTTATATAGTATAACGTTATGTGGTATAAGGTTATAACGTAATACGTTCTATAGAATAACGTCATAACGTATTACGTTATATAGTAAAACGTTATATGGTAAAACGTTATATGGTAAAACGTTATAACGTATAACGTTATATAGTATAACGTTATATGGTATAACGTTATAACGTATTACGTTATATAGTATAACGTTATATGGTATAACGTTATAACGTATTACGTTATATGGTATAACATTATATGGTATTACGTTATAACGTATTACGTTATATAGTATAACGTTATTTAGTATAACGTTATATGGTATAACGTTACAACGTAATACGGTATACAGTATAACGTCATAACGTATTACGTTATATAGTATAACGTTATATGGTACTACGTTATAACGTATTACGTTATATAGTATAACGTTATATGGTAAAACGTTATAACGTATTACGTTATATGGTATAACGTCATAACGTATTACGTTATATAGTATAACATTATATGGTATAACGTTATATGATATAACGTTATAACGTATTACGTTATATAGTATAACGTCATAACGTATTACGTTATATAGTATAACGTCATAACGTATTACGTTATATAGTATAACGTCATAACGTATTACATTATATAGTATAACGTTATATGGTATAACGTTATAACGTAATATGTTATATAGTATAACGTCATAACGTATTACGTTATATAGTATAACGTCATAACGTATTACGTTATATAGTATAACGTTATGTGGTATAACGTTATAACGTAATATGTTATATAGTATAACGTCATAACGTATTACGTTATATAGTATAACGTTATATGTTATTACGTTCTAACGTATTACGTTAAATAGTATAACGTTATATGGTATAACGTTATAACGTAATACGTTATATGGTATAACGTCATAACGTATTACGTTATGTTGTATAACGTTATATGGTATAACGTTATAACGTATTAAGTTATATAGTATAACGTTATATGGTATAACGTTATAACGTAGTACGTTATATAGTATAACGTTATATGGTATAACGTTATATAGTATAACGTTATATGGTATAACGTTATAACGTAATACGTTATATGGTATAACGTCATAACGTATTACGTTATATGGTATAACGTTATAACGTATTACGTTATATGGTATAACGTCATAACGTATTACGTTATATGGTATAACGTCATAACGTATTACGTTATATAGTATAACGTTATACGGTATAACGTTATAACGTAATACGTTATATGGTATAACGTCATAACGTATTACGTTATATGGTATAACGTCATAACGTATTACGTTATATAGTAAAACGTTATATGGTAAAACGTTATCACGTATAACGTTATATAGTATAACGTTATATGGTATAACGTTATAACGTAATACGCTATATAGTATAACGTTATATGGCATAACGTTATAACGTATTACGTTATGTAGTATAACGTTATATGGTATAACGTTATAACGTATTACGTTATATAATATAATTTTATATGGTATAACGTTATATAGTATAACGTTATATGGCATTACGTTATAACGTATTACGTTATATAGTATAACGTTATAACGTAATACGTTATATAGTATAACGTCATAACGTATTACGTTATATAGTATAACGTTATATGGTATAACGTTATAACGTAATACGTTATATAGAATAACGTCATAACGTATTACGTTATATAGTAAAACGTTGTATGGTAAACCCTTATAACGTATAACGTTATATAGTATAACGTCATATGGTATAACGTTATAACGTAATACGTTATATGGTATAACGTTATAACGTAATATGTTATATGGCATAACGTCATAACGTATTACGTTATATTGTATAACGTCATAACGTATTACGTTATATAGTATAACGTTATATGGTATAACGTTATAACGTAATATGTTATATGGCATAACGTCATAACGTATTACGTTATATTGTATAACGTCATAACGTATTACGTTATATAGTATAACGTTATATGGTATAACGTCATAACGTATTACGTTATAAGGTATAATGTCATAAAGTATTACGTTATATAGTAAAACGTTATATGGTATAACGTTGTAACGTAATACGTTATATAGTATAACGTCATAACGTATTACGTTATACGTTACGTTACGTTTACGTTAGTATAACGTTGTATGGTACTATGTTATAACGTATTACGTTATATAGTATAACGTTATATGGTATAACGTTATATTGTATAACGTTATATGGTAAAGCGTTATAACGTATTACGTTATATAGTATAACGTTATATGGTATAACGTTATAACGTATTACGTTATATAGTATAACGTTATATGGTATAACGTTATATAGTATAACGTTATATGGTATAACGTTATAACGTAATACGTTATATGGTATAACGTCATAACGTATTACGTTATATGGTATAACGTTATAACGTATTACGTTATATGGTATAACGTCATAACGTATTACGTTATATGGTATAACGTCATAACGTATTACGTTATATAGTATAACGCTATATGGTAAAACGTTATAACGTATAACGTTATATAGTATAACGTTATATAGTATAACGTTATAACGTAATACGTTATATAGTATAACGTTATATGGTATAACGTTATAACGTATTACGTTATATAGTACAACGTTATATGTTATAACGTTATAACGTATTACGTTATGTAGTATAACGTTATATGGTATAACGTCATAACGTATTACGTTATATAATATAACGTTATATGGTATAACGTTATATAGTATAACGTTATATGGCATTACGTTATAACGTATTACGTTATATAGTATAACGTTATAACGTAATACGTTATATAGTATAACGTCATAACGTATTACGTTATATAGTATAACGTTATATGGTATAACGTTATAACGTAATACGTTATATAGAATAACGTCATAACGTATTACGTTATATAGTAAAACGTTATATGGTATAACGTTATAACGTATTACGTTATATGGTATAACGTCATAACGTATTACGTTATATGGTATAACGTCATAACGTATTACGTTATATAGTAAAACGTTATATGGTAAACCGTTATAAGGTATAACGTTATATAGTATAACGTTATATGGTATAACGTTATAACGTAATACGTTATATGGTATAACGTCATACCGTATTACGTTATATGGTATAACGTCATAACGTATTACGTTATATAGTATAACGTTATGTGGTATAAGGTTATAACGTAATACGTTCTATAGAATAACGTCATAACGTATTACGTTATATAGTAAAACGTTATATGGTAAAACGTTATATGGTAAAACGTTATAACGTATAACGTTATATAGTATAACGTTATATGGTATAACGTTATAACGTATTACGTTATATAGTATAACGTTATATGGTATAACGTTATAACGTATTACGTTATATGGTATAACATTATATGGTATTACGTTATAACGTATTACGTTATATAGTATAACGTTATTTAGTATAACGTTATATGGTATAACGTTACAACGTAATACGGTATACAGTATAACGTCATAACGTATTACGTTATATAGTATAACGTTATATGGTACTACGTTATAACGTATTACGTTATATAGTATAACGTTATATGGTAAAACGTTATAACGTATTACGTTATATGGTATAACGTCATAACGTATTACGTTATATAGTATAACATTATATGGTATAACGTTATATGATATAACGTTATAACGTATTACGTTATATAGTATAACGTCATAACGTATTACGTTATATAGTATAACGTCATAACGTATTACGTTATATAGTATAACGTCATAACGTATTACATTATATAGTATAACGTTATATGGTATAACGTTATAACGTAATATGTTATATAGTATAACGTCATAACGTATTACGTTATATAGTATAACGTCATAACGTATTACGTTATATAGTATAACGTTATGTGGTATAACGTTATAACGTAATATGTTATATAGTATAACGTCATAACGTATTACGTTATATAGTATAACGTTATATGTTATTACGTTCTAACGTATTACGTTAAATAGTATAACGTTATATGGTATAACGTTATAACGTAATACGTTATATGGTATAACGTCATAACGTATTACGTTATGTTGTATAACGTTATATGGTATAACGTTATAACGTATTAAGTTATATAGTATAACGTTATATGGTATAACGTTATAACGTAGTACGTTATATAGTATAACGTTATATGGTATAACGTTATATAGTATAACGTTATATGGTATAACGTTATAACGTAATACGTTATATGGTATAACGTCATAACGTATTACGTTATATGGTATAACGTTATAACGTATTACGTTATATGGTATAACGTCATAACGTATTACGTTATATGGTATAACGTCATAACGTATTACGTTATATAGTATAACGTTATACGGTATAACGTTATAACGTAATACGTTATATGGTATAACGTCATAACGTATTACGTTATATGGTATAACGTCATAACGTATTACGTTATATAGTAAAACGTTATATGGTAAAACGTTATCACGTATAACGTTATATAGTATAACGTTATATGGTATAACGTTATAACGTAATACGCTATATAGTATAACGTTATATGGCATAACGTTATAACGTATTACGTTATGTAGTATAACGTTATATGGTATAACGTTATAACGTATTACGTTATATAATATAATTTTATATGGTATAACGTTATATAGTATAACGTTATATGGCATTACGTTATAACGTATTACGTTATATAGTATAACGTTATAACGTAATACGTTATATAGTATAACGTCATAACGTATTACGTTATATAGTATAACGTTATATGGTATAACGTTATAACGTAATACGTTATATAGAATAACGTCATAACGTATTACGTTATATAGTAAAACGTTGTATGGTAAACCCTTATAACGTATAACGTTATATAGTATAACGTCATATGGTATAACGTTATAACGTAATACGTTATATGGTATAACGTTATAACGTAATATGTTATATGGCATAACGTCATAACGTATTACGTTATATTGTATAACGTCATAACGTATTACGTTATATAGTATAACGTTATATGGTATAACGTTATAACGTAATATGTTATATGGCATAACGTCATAACGTATTACGTTATATTGTATAACGTCATAACGTATTACGTTATATAGTATAACGTTATATGGTATAACGTCATAACGTATTACGTTATAAGGTATAATGTCATAAAGTATTACGTTATATAGTAAAACGTTATATGGTATAACGTTGTAACGTAATACGTTATATAGTATAACGTCATAACGTATTACGTTATACGTTACGTTACGTTTACGTTAGTATAACGTTGTATGGTACTATGTTATAACGTATTACGTTATATAGTATAACGTTATATGGTATAACGTTATATTGTATAACGTTATATGGTAAAGCGTTATAACGTATTACGTTATATAGTATAACGTTATATGGTATAACGTTATAACGTATTACGTTATATAGTATAACATTATATGGTATTACGTTATAACGTATTACGTTATATAGTATAACGTTATTTAGTATAACGTTATATGGTATAACGTTACAACGTAATACGGTATACAGTATAACGTCATAACGTATTACGTTATATAGTATAACGTTATATGGTACTACGTTATAACGTATTACGTTATATAGTATAACGTTATATGGTAAAGCGTTATAACGTATTACGTTATATGGTATAACGTCATAACGTATTACGTTATATAGTATAACGATATATGGTAAAACGTTATAGCGTATAACGTTATATAGTATAACGTTATATGGTATAACGTTATATCGTATTACGTTATATGCTATAACGTCATAACGTATTACGTTATATGGTATAACGTCATAACGTATTACGTTATATTGTATAACGTTATATGGTATAACGTTATAACGTAATACGTCATATAGTATAACGTTATATTGTACTACGTTATATAGTATAACGTTATATGGTATAACGTTATAACGTAATACGTTATATGGTATAACGTAATAACGTATTACGTTATATAGTATAACGTATTACGTTATAACGTTATAACGCATTACGTTATATGGTATAACGTCATAACGTATTACGTTATATAGTACAAAGTTATATGGTACTACGTTATAACGTATTACGTTATATAGTATAACGTTATATGGTAAAACGTTATAACGTATTACGTTATATAGTATATCGTTATATGGTATAACGTTATATAATATAACATTATATGGTAAAACGTTTTAACGTATTACGTTATATAGTATAACATTATATGGTATTACGTTATAACGTATTACCTTATATAGTATAACGTTATATGTTATAACGTTATAACGTAATACGTTATATAGTATAACGTCATAACGTATTACGTTATATAGTATAGCGTTATATGGTATTACGTTATAACGTAATACGTTATATAGTATAACGTTATATGGTAAAACGTTATAACGTATTACGTTATATAGTATAACGTTATATGGTACTACGTTATAACGTATTACGTTATATAGTATAACGTTATATGGTATAACGTTATAACGTATTGCGTTATATAGTATATCGTTATATGGTATTACGTTATATAGTATAACATTATATGGTAAAACGTTTTAACGTATTACCTTATATAGTATAACGTTATATGTTATAACGTTATAACGTAATACGTTATATAGTATAACGTCATAACGTATTACGTTATATAGTATAACGTTATATAGTATTACGTTATAACGTAATACGTTATATAGTATAACGTTATATGGTAAAACGTTATAACGTATTACGTTATATTGTATAACGTTATATGGTATAACGTTATAACGTATTACGTTATATAGTATAACGTTATATGGTATAACGTTATAACGTATTACGTTATATAGTATAACGTTATATAGTATAACGTTATAACGTATTACGTTATATAATATAACGTTATATGGTATAACGTTATATAGTATAACGTTATATGGCATTACGTTATAACGTATTACGTTATATAGTATAACGTTATAACGTAATACGTTATATAGTATAACGTCATAACGTATTACGTTATATAGTATAACGTTATGTGGTATAAGGTTATAACGTAATACGTTCTATAGAATAACGTCATAACGTATTACGTTATATAGTAAAACGTTATATGGTAAAACGTTATATGGTAAAACGTTATAACGTATAACGTTATATAGTATAACGTTATATGGTATAACGTTATAACGTATTACGTTATATAGTATAACGTTATATGGTATAACGTTATAACGTATTACGTTATATGGTATAACATTATATGGTATTACGTTATAACGTATTACGTTATATAGTATAACGTTATTTAGTATAACGTTATATGGTATAACGTTACAACGTAATACGGTATACAGTATAACGTCATAACGTATTACGTTATATAGTATAACGTTATATGGTACTACGTTATAACGTATTACGTTATATAGTATAACGTTATATGGTAAAACGTTATAACGTATTACGTTATATGGTATAACGTCATAACGTATTACGTTATATAGTATAACATTATATGGTATAACGTTATATGATATAACGTTATAACGTATTACGTTATATAGTATAACGTCATAACGTATTACGTTATATAGTATAACGTCATAACGTATTACGTTATATAGTATAACGTCATAACGTATTACATTATATAGTATAACGTTATATGGTATAACGTTATAACGTAATATGTTATATAGTATAACGTCATAACGTATTACGTTATATAGTATAACGTCATAACGTATTACGTTATATAGTATAACGTTATGTGGTATAACGTTATAACGTAATATGTTATATAGTATAACGTCATAACGTATTACGTTATATAGTATAACGTTATATGTTATTACGTTCTAACGTATTACGTTATATAGTATAACGTTATATGGTATAACGTTATAACGTAATACGTTATATGGTATAACGTCATAACGTATTACGTTATGTTGTATAACGTTATATGGTATAACGTTATAACGTATTACGTTATATAGTATAACGTTATATGTTATTACGTTCTAACGTATTACGTTATATAGTATAACGTTATATGGTATAACGTTATAACGTAATACGTTATATGGTATAACGTCATAACGTATTACGTTATGTTGTATAACGTTATATGGTATAACGTTATAACGTATTAAGTTATATAGTATAACGTTATATGGTATAACGTTATAACGTAGTACGTTATATAGTATAACGTTATATGGTATAACGTTATATAGTATAACGTTATATGGTATAACGTTATAACGTAATACGTTATATGGTATAACGTCATAACGTATTACGTTATATGGTATAACGTTATAACGTATTACGTTATATGGTATAACGTCATAACGTATTACGTTATATGGTATAACGTCATAACGTATTACGTTATATAGTATAACGTTATACGGTATAACGTTATAACGTAATACGTTATATGGTATAACGTCATAACGTATTACGTTATATGGTATAACGTCATAACGTATTACGTTATATAGTAAAACGTTATATGGTAAAACGTTATCACGTATAACGTTATATAGTATAACGTTATATGGTATAACGTTATAACGTAATACGTTATATAGTATAACGTTATATGGCATAACGTTATAACGTATTACGTTATGTAGTATAACGTTATATGGTATAACGTTATAACGTATTACGTTATATAATATAATTTTATATGGTATAACGTTATATAGTATAACGTTATATGGCATTACGTTATAACGTATTACGTTATATAGTATAACGTTATAACGTAATACGTTATATAGTATAACGTCATAACGTATTACGTTATATAGTATAACGTTATATGGTATAACGTTATAACGTAATACGTTATATAGAATAACGTCATAACGTATTACGTTATATAGTAAAACGTTATATGGTATAACGTTATAACGTATTACGTTATATGGTATAACGTCATAACGTATTACGTTATATGGTATAACGTCATAACGTATTACGTTATATAGTAAAACGTTATATGGTAAACCGTTATAACGTATAACGTTATATAGTATAACGTTATATGGTAAAGCGTTATAACGTATTACGTTATATAGTATAACGTTATATGGTATAACGTTATAACGTATTACGTTATATAGTATAACATTATATGGTATTACGTTATAACGTATTACGTTATATAGTATAACGTTATTTAGTATAACGTTATATGGTATAACGTTACAACGTAATACGGTATACAGTATAACGTCATAACGTATTACGCTATATAGTATAACGTTATATGGAACTACGTTATAACGTATTACGTTATATAGTATAACGTTATATGGTAAAGCGTTATAACGTATTACGTTATATGGTATAACGTCATAACGTATTACGTTATATAGTATAACGATATATGGTAAAACGTTATAGCGTATAACGTTATATAGTATAACGTTATATGGTATAACGTTATATCGTATTACGTTATATGCTATAACGTCATAACGTATTACGTTATATAGTATAACGTTATAACGTATTACGTTATATAGTATAACGTTATGTGGTATAACGTTATAACGTAATACTTTATATGGTATAACGTCATAACGTATTACGTTATATCGTATTACGTTATATGCTATAACGTCATAACGTATTACGTTATATGGTATAACGTCATAACGTATTACGTTATATTGTATAACGTTATATGGTATAACGTTATAACGTAATACGTCATATAGTATAACGTTATATTGTACTACGTTATATAGTATAACGTTATATGGTATAACGTTATAACGTAATACGTTATATGGTATAACGTAATAACGTATTACGTTATATAGTATAACGTATTACGTTATAACGTTATAACGCATTACGTTATATGGTATAACGTCATAACGTATTACGTTATATAGTACAAAGTTATATGGTACTACGTTATAACGTATTACGTTATATAGTATAACGTTATATGGTAAAACGTTATAACGTATTACGTTATATAGTATATCGTTATATGGTATAACGTTATATAGTATAACATTATATGGTAAAACGTTTTAACGTATTACGTTATATAGTATAACATTATATGGTATTACGTTATAACGTATTACCTTATATAGTATAACGTTATATGTTATAACGTTATAACGTAATACGTTATATAGTATAACGTCATAACGTATTACGTTATATAGTATAACGTTATATGGTACTACGTTATAACGTATTACGTTATATAGTATAACGTTATATGGTATAACGTTATAACGTATTGCGTTATATAGTATATCGTTATATGGTATTACGTTATATAGTATAACATTATATGGTAAAACGTTTTAACGTATTACCTTATATAGTATAACGTTATATGTTATAACGTTATAACGTAATACGTTATATAGTATAACGTCATAACGTATTACGTTATATAGTATAACGTTATATAGTATTACGTTATAACGTAATACGTTATATAGTATAACGTTATATGGTAAAACGTTATAACGTATTACGTTATATTGTATAACGTTATATGGTATAACGTTATAACGTATTACGTTATATAGTATAACGTTATATGGTAAAACGTTATAACGTATTACGTTATATAGTATATCGTTATATGGTATAACGTTATATAGTATAACGTTATATGTTATAACGTTATAACGTATTACGTTATATTGTATAACGTTATATGGTATAACGTTATAACGTATTACGTTATATAGTATAACGTTATATGGTATAACGTTATAACGTATTACGTTATATAGTATAACGTTATATAGTATAACGTTATAACGTATTACGTTATATAATATAACGTTATATGGTATAACGTTATATAGTATAACGTTATATGGCATTACGTTATAACGTATTACGTTATATAGTATAACGTTATAACGTAATACGTTATATAGTATAACGTCATAACGTATTACGTTATATAGTATAACGTTATGTGGTATAAGGTTATAACGTAATACGTTCTATAGAATAACGTCATAACGTATTACGTTATATAGTATAACGTTATATAGTATTACGTTATAACGTAATACGTTATATAGTATAACGTTATATGGTAAAACGTTATAACGTATTACGTTATATTGTATAACGTTATATGGTATAACGTTATAACGTATTACGTTATATAGTATAACGTTATATGGTATAACGTTATAACGTAATACGTTATATAGTATAACGTCATAACGTATTACGTTATATAGTATAACGTTATATGGTACTACGTTATAACGTATTACGTTATATAGTATAACGTTATATGGTAAAACGTTATAACGTATAACGTTATACAGTATAACGTTACATGGTATAACGTTATAACGTAATACGTTATACAGTATAACGTTATATGGTATAACGTTCTAACGTATTACGTTATATAGTATAACGTTATATGGTATAACGTTATAACGTATTACGTTATATAGTATAACGTTATAACGTAATACGTTATATAGTATAACGTTATGTGGTATAACGTCATAACGTATTACGTTATATGGTATAACGCTATAACATATTACGTTATATAGTATAACGTTATATGGTATAACGTTATAACGTATTACGTTATATAGTATATCGTTATATGGTATAACGTTATATAGTATAACATTATATGGTAAAACGTTTTAACGTATTATGTTATATAGTATAACGTCATAACGTGTGACGTTATATAGTATAACGTTATATGGTAGAACGTTACAACGTAATACGTTATATAGTATAACGTTATATGGTATTACGTTATATATGTCGGAGATGAAAGGAAAGCCGATGCCGTTCCTTGGAAATTTTGGGAACATCTTCTAGTAGTCTAGCCTGGATTTTATCATAGCTGTAATTGTTCGAGATTTGTGATATCAAGATTGGGTTCGAGGCGACAATTGGTCGCCGAACGTAGCCACGGTCACGGGATGGATGTTTTATCTAACGGATGTCTGGAGTGGTTGTATGTGTTTCCGATAAATGTGGTCGTGGCGGCATGCGACCTCGAGAGCGGGCCTAGCCACGTGTGATGTTGCCTCGGAGGTGCCGATGCAATGGGACATACATTGTATTAGTAATCAAAACTCCAGGCAGAAACTGCCTAGCAACGGCGTTTGGAACTTTCTCGATGCTTCCAACGAGTGTGCCTGGCAACGGCGTTTGGAACCTTCTCGATGCTTCCAAACGGGTATAGAAAACAAAATGCAATCGTACAGGGAGAAAAATCTCCACGAGTCTGGCATTCGTCTTGTGACTGCTTTAGAGAGTGACACGTCGTGTTTCTGTGCTTAAGATCAGTCTGCGCTTAGTAAGGAGTCATCCCGTTGATCGTGGATTCGTTTGAACTCAAATTATTGTTTATAACGATTATTAACTTATTGTTTGTAAACCATATTTTTCATTGAACTTACTATCCGTTAAACGTATTATTCATTAGCTTTATTATCTGTTAGACTTACTAACCGTTCAACTTATTATCCACTAACTTTATTATTTGTTTAATTTATTATTCGTTCAATATATTTTTCGCTAACTTCATTATTTGTTAAGTTTATTATTCTCTAGACTTATTATTTGTTAATCTTTGTAATAGACCTGTGTATACGTGAAAATATAATCTTAGTTGTGTTAAACAATGGATAACTCACGTGAAGAATTGTCACGCGCCCAAAATTCCAATCTCACCCCGACATATATAACGTAATACGTTATGACGTTATACTATATAACGTTATACGTTATAACGATTTACAATATAACATTATACTGTATAACGTAATACGTTATAACGTAATACCATAGAACGTTATACTATATAACGTAATACGTTATGACGTTATACTATATAACGTAATACGTATAACGTTATACCATATAACGTTATACTATATAACGTAATACGTTATAACGTTATACCATATAACGTTATACTATATAACGTATTACGATATAACGTTATACCATATAACGTTATACTATATAACGTAATACGTTATGACGTTATACAATATAACGTAATACGTTATGACGTTATACTATATAACGTATTACGTTATAACGTTATACCATATAACGTTATACTATATAACGTAATACGTTATAACGTTATACCATATAACGTTATACTATATAACGTAATACGTTATAACGTAATACCATATAACGTTATACTATATAATGTAATACGTTATAACGTAATACCATATAACGTTATACTATATAACGTAATACGTTATGACGTTATACTTTATAACGTATTACGTTATAACGTTACACCATATAACGTTATACTATATAACGTAATACGTTATGACGTTATACCATATAACGTATTACGTTATAACGTTTTACCATATAACGTTAAACTATATAACGTAATACGTTATAACGTAGTACCATATAACGTTATACTATATAACGTAATACGTTATGACGTTATACTGTATACCGTATTACGTTGTAACGTTATACCATATAACGTTATACTATATAACGTAATACGTTATAGCGTTTTACCATATAACGTTATACTATATAACGTAATACGTTATAACGTTTTACCATATAACGTTATACTATATAACGCTATACCATATAACGATATACTATATACCGTAATACGTTATAACGTTATACCATATAACGTTATACTATATAACGTAATACGTTCTAACGTAATAACATATAACGTTATACCATATAACGTTATGCTATATAACATTATACGTTATGACGTTATACCATATAACGTATTACGTTATAACGTTATACCATATATCGTTATACTATATAACGTAATACGTTATAACGTTGTACCATATAACGTTATACTATATAACGTAATACGTTATAACGTAATACCATATAACGTTATACTATATAACGTAATACGTTATAACGTTATACCATAAAACAATATACTATATACCGTAATACGTTATAACGTTATACCATATAACGTATTACGTTATAACGTTATACCATATAACGTATTACGTTATAACGTTATACCATATAACGTATTACGTTATAACGTTATACCATATAACGTATTACGTTATAACGTTATACCATATAACGTTATACTATATAACGTAATACGTTATGACGTTATACAATATAACGTAATACGTTATGACTTTATACCATATAACGTAATACGTTATAACGTTATACCATATATCGTAATACGTTATGACGTTATACCATATAACGTATTACGTTATAACGTTATACCATATAACGTTATACTATATAACGTTATACCATATAACGTTATACTATATAACGTAATACGTTATAACGTTATACCATATAACGTTATACTGTATAACTTAATACGTTATAACGTTATACCATATAACGTTATACTATATAACGTAATACGTTATAACGTTATACCATAAAACAATATACTATATACCGTAATACGTTATAACGTTATACCATATAACGTATTACGTTATAACGTTATAGCATATAACGTTATACTATATAACGTAATACGTTATGACGTTATACAATATAACGTAATACGTTATGACTTTATACCATATAACGTAATACGTTATAACGTTATACCATATATCGTAATACGTTATGACGTTATACCATATAACGTATTACGTTATAACGTTATACCATATAACGTTATACTATATAACGTTATACCATATAACGTTATACTATATAACGTAATACGTTATAACGTTATACCATATAACGTTATACTATATAACGTAATACGTTATAACGTTATACCATATACCGTTATACTATATGACGTATTACGTTATAACGTTATACCATATAACGTTATACAATATAACGTAATACGTTATGACGTTATACCATATAACGTAATACGTTATGACGTTATAGCATATAACGTAATACGATATAACGTTATACCATATAACGTTAAACTATATAACGTTATACGTTATAACGTTATACTAAATAACGTTATACTATATAACGTAATACGTTATAACGTAATACCATATAATGTTATACTATATAACGTAATACGTTATAACGTTATACCATATAACGTTATACTATATAACGTAATACGTTATAACGTCATACCATATAACGTTATTCTATATAACGTTATACGTTATAACGTTTTACCATATAACGTTTTACTATATAACGTAATACGTTATGACGTTATTCTATATAACGTATTACGTTATAACGTTATACTATATAACGTTATACTATATAACGTAATACGTTATGACGTTATACTATATAACGTATTACGTTATAACGTTATACTATATAACTTAATACGTTGTAACGTAATGCCATATAACGTTATACTATATAACGTTATACTATATAACGTTATACTATATAACTTAATACGTTATAACGTTATACCATATAACGTTATACAACATAACGTAATACGTTATGACGTTATACCATATAACGTATTACGTTATAACGTTATACCATATAACGTTATACTATATAACGTAATACGTTAGAACGTAATAACATATAACGTTATACTATATAACGTAATACGTTATGACGTTATACTATATAACATATTACGTTATAACGTTATACCATATAACGTTATACTATATAACGTAATACGTTATGACGTTATACCATATAACGTTATACAATATAACGTAATACGTTATGACGTTATACCATATAACGTAATACGTTATGACGTTATAGCATATAACGTAATACGATATAACGTTATACCATATAACGTTATACTATATAACTTTATACGTTATAACGTTATACCATATAACGTTATACAAAATAACGTAATACGTTATGACGTTATACCATATAACGTTATACTATATAACGTAATAAGTTATAACGTTATACCATATACCGTTATACTATATGACGTATTACGTTATAACGTTATACCATATAACGTTATACAATATAACGTAATACGTTATGACGTTATACCATATAACGTAATACGTTATGACGTTATAGCATATAACGTAATACGATATAACGTTATACCATATAACGTTAAACTATATAACGTTATACGTTATAACGTTATACTAAATAACGTTATACTATATAACGTAATACGTTATAACGTAATACCATATAATGTTATACTATATAACGTAATACGTTATAACGTTATACCATATAACGTTATACTATATAACGTAATACGTTATAACGTCATACCATATAACGTTATACTATATAACGTTATACGTTATAACGTTTTACCATATAACGTTTTACTATATAACGTAATACGTTATGACGTTATTCTATATAACGTATTACGTTATAACGTTTTACTATATAACGTTATACTATATAACGTAATACGTTATGACGTTATACTATATAACATATTACGTTATAACGTTATACCATATAACGTTATACTATATAACGTAATACGTTATGACGTTATACCATATAACGTTATACAATATAACGTAATACGTTATGACGTTATACCATATAACGTAATACGTTATGACGTTATAGCATATAACGTAATACGATATAACGTTATACCATATAACGTTATACTATATAACTTTATACGTTATAACGTTATACCATATAACGTTATACAAAATAACGTAATACGTTATGACGTTATACCATATAACGTTATACTATATAACGTAATACGTTATAACGTTATACCATATACCGTTATACTATATGACGTATTACGTTATAACGTTATACCATATAACGTTATACAATATAACGTAATACGTTATGACGTTATACCATATAACGTAATACGTTATGACGTTATAGCATATAACGTAATACGATATATCGTTACACCATATGACGTTATACTATATAACGTTATACGTTATAACGTTTTACTATATAACGTTATACTATATAACGTAATACGTTATAACGTTATACTATATAACGTAATACGTTATGACGTTATAGCATATAACGTAATACGATATAACGTTATACCATATAACGTTATACTATATAACGTAATACGTTATGACGTTATACCATATAACGTAATACGTTATAACGTTTTACCATATAACGTTATACTATATAACGTAATACGTTATAACGTAATACCATATAATGTTATACTATATAACGTAATACGTTATAACGTTATACCATATAACGTTATACTATATAACGTAATACGTTATGACGTTATACCATATAACGTAATACGTTATAACGTTTTACCATATAACGTTATACTATATAACGTAATACGTTATAACGTAATACCATATAATGTTATACTATATAACGTAATACGTTATAACGTTTTACCATATAACGTTATACTATATAACGTTATACATTATAACGATTTACAATATAACATTATACTGTATAACGTAATACGTTATAACGTAATACCATAGAACGTTATACTATATAACGTAATACGTTATGACGTTATACTATATAACGTAATACGTATAACGTTATACCATATAACGTTATACTATATAACGTAATACGTTATAACGTTATACCATATAACGTTATACTATATAACGTATTACGATATAACGTTATACCATATAACGTTATACTATATAACGTAATACGTTATGACGTTATACAATATAACGTAATACGTTATGACGTTATACTATATAACGTATTACGTTATAACGTTATACCATATAACGTTATACTATATAACGTAATACGTTATAACGTTATACCATATAACGTTATACTATATAACGTAATACGTTATAACGTAATACCATATAACGTTATACTATATAATGTAATACGTTATAACGTAATACCATATAACGTTATACTATATAACGTAATACGTTATGACGTTATACTTTATAACGTATTACGTTATAACGTTACACCATATAACGTTATACTATATAACGTAATACGTTATGACGTTATACCATATAACGTATTACGTTATAACGTTTTACCATATAACGTTAAACTATATAACGTAATACGTTATAACGTAGTACCATATAACGTTATACTATATAACGTAATACGTTATGACGTTATACTGTATACCGTATTACGTTGTAACGTTATACCATATAACGTTATACTATATAACGTAATACGTTATAGCGTTTTACCATATAACGTTATACTATATAACGTAATACGTTATAACGTTTTACCATATAACGTTATACTATATAACGCTATACCATATAACGATATACTATATACCGTAATACGTTATAACGTTATACCATATAACGTTATACTATATAACGTAATACGTTCTAACGTAATAACATATAACGTTATACCATATAACGTTTGCTATATAACATAATACGTTATGACGTTATACCATATAACGTATTACGTTATAACGTTATACCATATATCGTTATACTATATAACGTAATACGTTATAACGTTGTACCATATAACGTTATACTATATAACGTAATACGTTATAACGTAATACCATATAACGTTATACTATATAACGTAATACGTTATAACGTTATACCATAAAACAATATACTATATACCGTAATACGTTATAACGTTATACCATATAACGTATTACGTTATAACGTTATACCATATAACGTATTACGTTATAACGTTATACCATATATCGTTATACTATATAACGTAATACGTTATGACGTTATACAATATAACGTAATACGTTATGACTTTATACCATATAACGTAATACGTTATAACGTTATACCATATATCGTAATACGTTATGACGTTATACCATATAACGTATTACGTTATAACGTTATACCATATAACGTTATACTATATAACGTTATACCATATAACGTTATACTATATAACGTAATACGTTATAACGTTATACCATATAACGTTATACTGTATAACTTAATACGTTATAACGTTATACCATATAACGTTATACAACATAACGTAATACGTTATGACGTTATACCATATAACGTATTACGTTATAACGTTATACCATATAACGTTATACTATATAACGTAATACGTTAGAACGTAATAACATATAACGTTATACTATATAACGTAATACGTTATGACGTTATACTATATAACATATTACGTTATAACGTTATACCATATAACGTTATACTATATAACGTAATACGTTATGACGTTATACTATATAACGTAATACGTTATGACGTTATACTATATAACGTAATACGTTATGACGTTATACTATATAACATATTACGTTATAACGTTATACCATATAACGTTATACTATATAACGTAATACGTTATGACGTTATACTATATAACGTAATACGTTATGACGTTATACTATATAACGTAATACGTTATGACGTTATACTATATAACGTAATACGTTATAACGTTATACCATATAACGTTATACTATATAACGTTATACCATATAACGTTATACTATATAACGTAATACGTTATAACGTTATACCATATAACGTTATACTATATAACGTAATACGTTATAACGTTATACCATATACCGTTATACTATATGACGTATTACGTTATAACGTTATACCATATAACGTTATACAATATAACGTAATACGTTATGACGTTATACCATATAACGTAATACGTTATGACGTTATACTATATAACGTATTACGTTATAACGTTATACTATATAACTTAATACGTTATAACGTAATGCCATATAACGTTATACTATATAACGTTATACTATATAACTTAATACGTTATAACGTTATACCATATAACGTTATACAACATAACGTAATACGTTATGACGTTATACCATATAACGTTATACTATATAACGTAATACGTTATAACGTTATACCATATACCGTTATACTATATGACGTATTACGTTATAACGTTATACCATATAACGTTATACAATATAACGTAATACGTTATGACGTTATACCATATAACGTAATACGTTATGACGTTATACTATATAACGTATTACGTTATAACGTTATACTATATAACGTATTACGTTATAACGTTATACCATATAACGTTATACTATATAACGTAATACGTTAGAACGTAATAACATATAACGTTATACTATATAACGTAATACGTTATGACGTTATACTATATAACATATTACGTTATAACGTTATACCATATAACGTTATACTATATAACGTAATACGTTATGACGTTATACCATATAACGTTATACAATATAACGTAATACGTTATGACGTTATACCATATAACGTAATACGTTATGACGTTATAGCACATAACGTAATACGATATAACGTTATACCATATAACGTTATACTATATAACTTTATACGTTATAACGTTATACCATATAACGTTATACAAAATAACGTAATACGTTATGACGTTATACCATATAACGTTATACTATATAACGTAATACGTTATAACGTTATACCATATACCGTTATACTATATGACGTATTACGTTATAACGTTATACCATATAACGTTATACAATATAACGTAATACGTTATGACGTTATACCATATAACGTAATACGTTATGACGTTATAGCATATAACGTAATACGATATATCGTTACACCATATGACGTTATACTATATAACGTTATACGTTATAACGTTTTACTATATAACGTTATACTATATAACGTAATACGTTATAACGTTATACTATATAACGTAATACGTTATGACGTTATAGCATATAACGTAATACGATATAACGTTATACCATATAACGTTATACTATATAACGTAATACGTTATGACGTTATACCATATAACGTAATACGTTATAACGTTTTACCATATAACGTTATACTATATAACGTAATACGTTATAACGTAATACCATATAATGTTATACTATATAACGTAATACGTTATAACGTTATACCATATAACGTTATACTATATAACGTAATACGTTATGACGTTATACCATATAACGTAATACGTTATAACGTTTTACCATATAACGTTATACTATATAACGTAATACGTTATAACGTAATACCATATAATGTTATACTATATAACGTAATACGTTATAACGTTTTACCATATAACGTTATACTATATAACGTAATACGTTATAACGTAATACCATATAATGTTATACTATATAACGTAATACGTTATAACGTTATACCATATAACGTTATACTATATAACGTTATACGTTATAACGTTTTACCATATAATGTTATACTATATAACGTAATACGTTATGACGTTATACCATATAACGTTTTACTATATAACGTAATACGTTATGACGTTATTCTATATAACGTATTACGTTATAACGTTATACCATATAACGTTGTACTATATAACGTAATACGTTATGACGTTATACTGTATACCGTATTACGTTGTAACGTTATACCATATAACGTTATACTAAATAACGTTATACTATATAACGTAATACGTTATAACGTAATACCATATAATGTTATACTATATAACGTAATACGTTATAACGTTATACCATATAACGTTATACTATATAACGTTATACGTTATAACGTTTTACCATATAATGTTATACTATATAACGTAATACGTTATGACGTTATACCATATAACGTTTTACTATATAACGTAATACGTTATGACGTTATTCTATATAACGTATTACGTTATAACGTTATACCATATAACGTTATACTATATAACGTAATACGTTATGACGTTATACTATATAACGTATTACGTTATAACGTTATACTATATAACTTAATACGTTATAACGTAATGCCATATAACGTTATACTATATAACGTTATACTATATAACTTAATACGTTATAACGTTATACCATATAACGTTATACAACATAACGTAATACGTTATGACGTTATACCATATAACGTATTACGTTATAACGTTGTACCATATAACGTTATACTATATAACGTAATACGTTAGAACGTAATAACATATAACGTTATACTATATAACGTAATACGTTATGACGTTATACTATATAACATATTACGTTATAACGTTATACCATATAACGTTATACTATATAACGTAATACGTTATGACGTTATACCATATAACGTTATACAATATAACGTAATACGTTATGACGTTATACCATATAACGTAATACGTTATGACGTTATAGCATATAACGTAATACGATATAACGTTATACCATATAACGTTATACTATATAACTTAATACATTATAACGTTATACCATATAACGTTATACAACATAACGTAATACGTTATGACGTTATACCATATAACGTATTACGTTATAACGTTATACCATATAACGTTATACTATATAACGTAATACGTTAGGACGTAATAACATATAATGTTATACTATATAACGTAATACGTTATGACGTTATACTATATAACATATTACGTTATAACGTTATACCATATAACGTTATACTATATAACGTAATACGTTATGACGTTATACTATATAACGTAATACGTTATGACGTTATACTATATAACGTAATACGTTATAACGTTATACCATATAACGTTATACTATATAACGTTATACCATATAACGTTATACTATATAAGGTAATACGTTATAACGTTATACCATATAACGTTATACTATATAACGTAATACGTTATAACGTTATACCATATACCGTTATACTATATGACGTATTACGTTATAACGTTATACCATATAACGTTATACAATATAACGTAATACGTTATGACGTTATACCATATAACGTAATACGTTATGACGTTATAGCATATAACGTAATACGATATAACGTTATACCATATAACGTTATACTATATAACGTTATACGTTATAACGTTTTACCATATAACGTTATACTATATAACGTAATACGTTATGACGTTATACTATATAACGTAATACGTTATAACGTTATACCATACATCGTTATATTATATAACGTAATACGTTATGACGTTATACCATATAAAGTATTACGTTATAACGTTATACCACATAACGTTATACTATATAACGTAATACGTTATAACGTTATACTATATAACGTAATACGTTATGACGTTATAGCATATAAGGTAATACGATATAACGTTATACCATATAACGTTATACTATATAACGTTATACGTTATAACGTTTTACCATATAATGTTATACTATATAACGTAATACGTTATGACGTTATACCATATAACGTAATACGTTATAACGTTTTACCATATAACGTTATACTATATAACGTAATACGTTATAACGTAGTACCATATAACGTTATACTATATAACGTAATACGTTATGACGTTATACTGTATACCGTATTACGTTGTAACGTTATACCATATAACGTTATACTAAATAACGTTATACTATATAACGTAATACGTTATAACGTAATACCATATAATGTTATACTATATAACGTAATACGTTATAACGTTATACCATATAACGTTATACTATATAACGTTATACGTTATAACGTTTTACCATATAATGTTATACTATATAACGTAATACGTTATGACGTTATACCATATAACGTAATACGTTATAACGTTTTACCATATAACGTTATACTATATAACGTAATACGTTATAACGTAGTACCATATAACGTTATACTATATAACGTAATACGTTATGACGTTATACTGTATACCGTATTACGTTGTAACGTTATACCATATAACGTTATACTAAATAACGTTATACTATATAACGTAATACGTTATAACGTAATACCATATAATGTTATACTATATAACGTAATACGTTATAACGTTATACCATATAACGTTATACTATATAACGTAATACGTTATAACGTCATACCATATAACGTTATACTATATAACGTTATACGTTATAACGTTTTACCATATAACGTTTTACTATATAACGTAATACGTTATGACGTTATTCTATATAACGTATTACGTTATAACGTTATACCATATAACGTTATACTATATAACGTAATACGTTATAACGTAGTACCATATAACGTTATACTATATAACGTAATACGTTATGACGTTATACTGTATACCGTATTACGTTGTAACGTTATACCATATAACGTTATACTAAATAACGTTATACTATATAACGTAATACGTTATAACGTCATACCATATAACGTTATACTATATAACGTTATACGTTATAACGTTTTACCATATAACGTTTTACTATATAACGTAATACGTTATGACGTTATTCTATATAACGTATTACGTTATAACGTTATACCATATAACGTTATACTATATAACGTAATACGTTATGACGTTATACTATATAACGTATTACGTTATAACGTTATACTTTATAACTTAATACGTTATAACGTAATGCCATATAACGTTATACTATATAACGTTATACTATATAACTTAATACGTTATAACATTATACCATATAACGTTATACAACATAACGTAATACGTTATGACGTTATACCATATAACGTATTACGTTATAACGTTATACCATATAACGTTATACTATATAACGTAATACGTTAGAACGTAATAACATATAACGTTATACAACATAACGTAATACGTTATGACGTTATACCATATAACGTATTACGTTATAACGTTATACCATATAACGTTATACTATATAACGTAGTACGTTAGAACGTAATAACATATAATGTTATACTATATAACGTAATACGTTATGACGTTATACTATATAACATATTACGTTATAACGTTATACCATATAACGTTATACTATATAACGTAATACGTTATGACGTTATACTATATAACGTAATACGTTATGACGTTATAGCATATAACGTAATACGATATAACGTTATACCATATAACGTTATACTATATAACGTTATACGTTATAACGTTTTACCATATAATGTTATACTATATAACGTAATACGTTATGACGTTATACCATATAACGTAATACGTTATAACGTTTTACCATATAACGTTATACTATATAACGTAATACGTTATAACGTAGTACCATATAACGTTGTACTGTATAACGTAATACGTTATGACGTTATACTGTATAACGTATTACGTTGTAACGTTATACCATATAACGTTATACTAAATAACGTTATACTATATAACGTAATACGTTATAACGTAATACCATATAATGTTATACTATATAACGTAATACGTTATAACGTTATACCATATAACGTTATACTATATAACGTTATACGTTATAACGTTTTACCATATAATGTTATACTATATAACGTAATACGTTATGACGTTATACCATATAACGTTATACTATATAACGTAATACGTTATGACGTTATACTGTATACCGTATTACGTTGTAACGTTATACCATATAACGTTATACTAAATAACGTTATACTATATAACGTAATACGTTATAACGTAATACCATATAATGTTATACTATATAACGTAATACGTTATAACGTTATACCATATAACGTTATACTATATAACGTAATACGTTATAACGTCATACCATATAACGTTATACTATATAAAGTTATACGTTATAACGTTTTACCATATAACGTTTTACTATATAACGTAATACGTTATGACGTTATTCTATATAACGTATTACGTTATAACGTTATACCATATAACGTTATACTATATAACGTAATACGTTATGACGTTATACTATATAACGTATTACGTTATAACGTTATACTATATAACTTAATACGTTATAACGTAATGCCATATAACGTTATACTATATAACGTTATACTATATAACTTAATACGTTATAACGTTATGCCATATAACGTTATACAACATAACGTAATACGTTATGACGTTATACCATATAACGTATTACGTTATAACGTTATACCATATAACGTTATACTATATAACGTAATACGTTAGAACGTAATAACATATAACGTTATACTATATAACGTAATACGTTATGACGTTATACTATATAACATATTACGTTATAACGTTATACCATATAACGTTATACTATATAACGTAATACGTTATGACGTTATACTATATAACGTAATACGTTATGACGTTATACTATATAACGTAATACGTTATGACGTTATACCATATAACGTATTACGTTATAACGTTATACCATATAACGTTATACTATATAACGTAATACGTTAGAACGTAATAACATATAATGTTATACTATATAACGTAATACGTTATGACGTTATACTATATAACATATTACGTTATAACGTTATACCATATAACGTTATACTATATAACGTAATACGTTATGACGTTATACTATATAACGTAATACGTTATGACGTTATACTATATAACGTAATACGTTATGACGTTATACTATATAACATATTACGTTATAACGTTATACCATATAACGTTATACTATATAACGTAATACGTTATGACGTTATACTATATAACGTAATACGTTATGACGTTATACTATATAACGTAATACGTTATGACGTTATACTATATAACGTAATACGTTATAACGTTATACCATATAACGTTATACTATATAACGTTATACCATATAACGTTATACTATATAACGTAATACGTTATAACGTTATACCATATAACGTTATACTATATAACGTAATACGTTATAACGTTATACCATATACCGTTATACTATATGACGTATTACGTTATAACGTTATACCATATAACGTTATACAATATAACGTAATACGTTATGACGTTATACCATATAACGTAATACGTTATGACGTTATAGCATATAACGTAATACGATATAACGTTATACCATATAACGTTATACTATATAACGTTATACGTTATAACGTTTTACCATATAACGTTATACTATATAACGTAATACGTTATGACGTTATACTATATAACGTAATACGTTATAACGTTATACCATACATCGTTATATTATATAACGTAATACGTTATGACGTTATACCATATAAAGTATTACGTTATAACGTTATACCACATAACGTTATACTATATAACGTAATACGTTATAACGTTATACTATATAACGTAATACGTTATGACGTTATAGCATATAAGGTAATACGATATAACGTTATACCATATAACGTTATACTATATAACGTAATACGTTAGAACGTAATAACATATAATGTTATACTTTATAACGTAATACGTTATGACGTTATACTATATAACATATTACGTTATAACGTTATACCATATAACGTTATACTATATAACGTAATACGTTATGACGTTATACTATATAACGTAATACGTTATGACGTTATACTATATAACGTAATACGTTATGACGTTATACTATATAACATATTACGTTATGACGTTATAGCATATAACGTAATACGATATAACGTTATACCATATAACGTTATACTATATAACGTAATACGTTAGAACGTAATAACATATAATGTTATACTTTATAACGTAATACGTTATGACGTTATACTATATAACATATTACGTTATAACGTTATACCATATAACGTTATACTATATAACGTAATACGTTATGACGTTATACTATATAACATATTACGTTATAACGTTATACCATATAACGTTATACTATATAACGTAATACGTTATAACGTTATACCATATAACGTTATACTATATAACGTAATACGTTATAACGTTATACCATATAACGTTATACTATATAACGTTATACGTTATAACGTTTTACCATATAACGTTTTACTATATAACGTAATACGTTATGACGTTATTCTATATAACGTATTACGTTATAACGTTATACCATATAACGTTATACTATATAACGTAATACGTTATGACGTTATACTATATAACGTATTACGTTATAACGTTATACTATATAACGTAATACGTTATAACGTAATGCCATATAACGTTATACTATATAACGTAATACGTTATAACGTTATACCATATAACGTTATACTATATAACGTAATACGTTATGACGTTATACTATATAACGTATTACGTTATAACGTTATACTATATAACGTAATACGTTATAACGTAATGCCATATAACGTTATACTATATAACGTAATACGTTATAACGTAATACCATATAACGTTATACTATATAACGTATTACGTTATAACGTTATACCATATAACGTTATACTATATAACGTAATACGTTATAACGTTATACCATATAACGTTATACTATATAACGTAATACGTTATAACGTTATACCATATAACGTTATACTATATAACGTTATACGTTATAACGTTTTACCATATAACGTTTTACTATATAACGTAATACGTTATGACGTTATTCTATATAACGTATTACGTTATAACGTTATACCATATAACGTTATACTATATAACGTAATACGTTATGACGTTATACTATATAACGTATTACGTTATAACGTTATACTATATAACGTAATACGTTATAACGTAATGCCATATAACGTTATACTATATAACGTAATACGTTATAACGTTATACCATATAACGTTATACTATATAACGTATTACGTTATAACGTTATACCATATAACGTTATACTATATAACGTTATACGTTATAACGTTTTACCATATAACGTTTTACTATATAACGTAATACGTTATGACGTTATACCATATAACGTATAACGTTATAACGTTATTTTCGTCAGTTTCTTTTAGAAATTAAATACCTAATAGTAGATATCTAATTTCATTTATTATTACGTTTCTATAAAACTGTAGCTGTAGATATATATGTGTGTATATATATATGCTTATATTTACTTATATATATGTCGGAGACGAAAAGGACACCGGAACCCTCGCCGGAACCTCGGAAAAAGCTATGAACATGTAACGAAAGTAATTAAATAAAGTACTGTTACTCGATATAGTCGTATTTGGTTTGCGATAGTAAAGCCTAGACCCAAGGCGACCATCCGTCGCCGAACGTAGCCGCGGCCAACGGGACGGGCGTGCGATTTAGAAAAAAAGGCATGGAGCGATAGTATGATCCTCATTAAAAGGATACCCATAGAGGTACCCGGCAGTAAAACACGCTAACGGTTCCTTCGGACAAGTAATATTAGATATTGAGGCACGTACACAGCACAAGTCCAGTTAGCCTAGGACCGGCTATATAATCTGGGTTTTTTGGTAATTAAGATGCTTCTAACGGACAAGTAGTCTTTGTCTCAAGTTGACCAATAGACAGCGACGTCAACTTCCCTCTCTTCGAGAACGAGGGCTATCCTGGACGAGCCCGATGATTTCGTGTCCTGGGAGACACCCGCATCAGAGTTGCCCTCGGTGGCATGATTGGGACGAGATTCATTCATTCTGGAGAGCTCGCCTACGAAGGTAGTCGCGCCTTCTGATCCGAGTAAGTGCATCCCGTTGGTCGCGGATTCGTTAGGGACATAGGGATACCAATTCGATTATCGCGAGTGTAGTCACCGTCTTTGATTGTCGCGTCTGGAGTGCTTGCTCACGGAATACGAGTTCAAGTACGCGGGATAAGGTCATGATGGCCGACTCCGAAGGAGGCTCACCAAACGCCCCTGGCCCTAGCATGGGTCATTCTCCGACATATATATATATGTCGGGTTTACATTGCAATTAGGATTAGGGGCGTGAAACGAATCGTCGTTTGGTTTACGCATTGTCGATAAGCAATAGAGAAGACATTGACTAGTGCAGATACGATTATTATAGGATTGGACAAGGAACCGTGGTAATTAGATACTCGAGAAACTAATGACAATGATCCTAGGCTCAATAACGAATCCGCGGTCGACGGGATGGTGGATGAACATGCTCACAAAATCTAAGTCGGACTCTTTGTTAAAACGTGGAATATCCACCGAGCGTGCAGACGTTACGTAACTCGCTAATACGACCTCATCAGAGAATGACTTTCCTTCGCGAGTATGCTGCAGAGGAAAACTATGATGGGGTGTGTCTAAGGACACGAGATTCTTGGATTCGTCGAGGATAGCCTTCGTTTAGAAGGTGAGGGAAATTGGCGTTGCTGCTAATTGGTCAATCTCCATATCGGTGGTTAGAAAAAGATGCTAGCCGCCCTCGAGGGAAAGTTGCTAGTGGGAGACGCCGTTCGTTGAAAGAAATAGATCTCCCCTATCTTCCCGTAGTTGGGACAAAGACTGTTTATCTGTTCGAAGGACTTTAGGTAACTAGATATTAGTGTTTATAACGGCCCTCAGGCTAGCTGATCACGTACTGTGGAGAGACATCGACATCTGGCAATCATCTTTCTCGAAGAATAGGAACTGCGTGTGGCCACGGGACAGAGACCGTTGGAATGTTTACTGTCATGTGTCGCCAGAGATATTTCTTTTAAGGAGAGCTATAGAATTACTTCATACCTTTGTTAGGCAAAACGTTCATCCCTTGACCGCGGCTACGTTCGGCGACTGGCTATCGCCTCGAGCCCAAGCTCATTATCACAAATCTTGAACAAATACAATCGGATCGAAAGACGACAATTGTTTAATTACGCCTATGATAGAATCTAGACTACGGTGTTAAGGGATTTTCCCGGGGTTCCAAAGGGAGGACTCCGATGTCCTTTCATCTCCGACATATAAATTAGTTGTTTTTATATATGTATATGTATCCTAGAAATTGAAATATTACTTTTGATTGTAGAAAATCAATGGCACTCCTAGCTTCGTCACTTTTTTCATAGTGATGCATGGTCGCATTAATTTTGTCAGCAAGAAGATTTTTTATTCCATCTTGAAGAGCATAAGCTGCAATCCCAGCGATCAGTTCCAAGACAAGAACTAATGAAAGCGATACTGCGAACTATGCAATTATAGTAATATATTTTTATTATTTGTTACATATTAAATGAGAAATAAACAAATTAGTATTAGATAAATAAATTTAATAACGGATAAAATTGTTCCAGCAAAGTCGAAATATATAAAACAGAAAGAGAGATAATATAAAATTTATCAAATTTTAATATACGATACCTTCACATAATACAGAAAAAGAAATATTAGGATGCTCACCACAAGAACCATACAGGTGCTCTCTCTAAGAGCTCCGCAACAACCCAGGAAAGCTATTATAAAAACAAATATCCCAACAACGATTAAGAGGGTTGCTGGAGAAAAATAGCTAGGATCCAAAAAATGGGAGAAATCTTCATATACAGCATAAATTGTTGTTCCAATGGATATTATCATTATCCCCGTTAACTATAAATAAATAATTTCTATTATAATTTTATAAAAAAAATGTAGGATTTGTAAATTAATATCTGGGTCTATAACATAATATTATAATAATATAAGTGAAAAATATTACTGGAGAAAATTAAATTATTTTTATATTTTTATTTTAAATTACGAACTTCTATTCCATATATAGATAATTAATTGCAATAACTATTTTACTAAGAATTATTAAAGCATTCATAGTAGTTGAGTACTCTATCAAATTGTTACTTATATACATATATATAATGTATTTTCATATCAATGAAATTGAACGTAAAATTCCTAACTGATACTTAAAAATGTGCACACATTGGTATTTTATATAGATAAAGATAAATACATGATTGGATTTCAATATTTCATATATATTTGTTAATTTTTAACGTCAATGACAAAGTATTTGGCATTGTTGATATTATTATAATGTCGCCGATGATAATATCAATTCTTTATGTTCCAAATTTTTTTATTTTTAATATGATTTAAGTAGACACACCCGTACAAAGTAGAGTCGAGTAGAGTCGAGTCATCGTCGAAAGGGCTTTCATTGGAACCGACAATTAAGGTATGATGTAACTCCTTTACTATAATACAGCTCTATCTAATTTTATTATAATCACATCCGTGCTTTATATAAAGTACATCTTTCGTTAACATGAAAAGTTTATATTCTTACAAACATTCATTGTTCGTACTGAATTTTAAGAAATGTAAGATATTAAAGCATTTGTTCGCTATCGAGAAATATCTCACAATTTTCAACCAAATAATATTTCTCAAACTTGTTCCAATTACTCAATAATAATTTTTAAGTGTAAAAGAAGTAGCAGTATTTTCTAAATAAACGTTCGATAGGAAAAAGAAGAAAATTGTCGAAACGACGTTTCGCTTCTTCCTCACCCCCTCCCACCCTCCCGCCCGCCCTTAAACAACCGCCATTTCCACCACTGGACTTTACACGGTTCCTGCCTGATGTTAGTCTCCCTGATGATATTCGCTGGGATGGCGCAGCATCCATGGTACGTCCTCTGTTTCTCCGCTTCGAACGGTGAGTCGCATGCATTTCTGTTCCTCCGGTCACCCAATCATGTCGTAGGATGAAAGGTCCGAATCGGCACGGGTGACTGGTTGTATTACGTAGAATTTTTTGCGAGCATAGTGACCGCGGGTATTTTTTATACCCGTGAGTAGTAACATTCTTTTTTTAAATTTATTAGTTTAGGATAGGTCTTGTTGCACAGCGCGATTATAATAATTAATTCTTTAATAATTAGTTTAAACATATACACTTGAGAATATATTCGTGTTATTTATAAATATGCATGTTAATATTCCGTATGAATATTTGCAAATGGCAAATATCTACACGAATATATCTGTTTGACATAAATATACTTGATCTTAAGCAATGAATTAATCGTGACAATATTAAGTCACGTTCGTTTATTTCACTTTGGCTAGAATTTAAAATATGAGTTAAAATTCATTTTTTCTCGTACAAGAATGTGTGAAATTTTACGTGCAAGAAGACACTTCGCGACAGGCGGATTTTTGAATCAAAGCAATAATTTTGAACACTGCTTCTGCACTTTCGAGTATATGCTTTGATAAAGAGATCGCCTGAGATTATTTCTTTCTTAGTAATATATTTAGAGTCAATTATTGCACTTGATTGAGCCTCGACGATGTATTAGTGTATCGTGCACACTTTCTACTTTGATGATTCATCATAATATTTTATCAATTTTCATAACTTAATTATAAGCATATACCATTATTCAATAATTAATTATTAAATATATAAATCTAATATATTCTTACACGCACAAGTTTGTTTTACTTTCAAATATAAGATCATGTTACAGTAATAAAAATTTTAGAATTTATACATCAATTAATAGCAAAGTAAATAATAATAATAAATTATTTTCTATTAAAGAAATTTCTCTTTTCATGATAGTTTCGCTATTGATTCTCAAAGACCATTGTAAATTGCTTACGATGTTTGAATCATTGAAATATATTTATTAATAATTGTATGAATAATTAAGTAATATACCGTAATGATATTCTTACTAAACAATATTTTGTTTAATAGTAGCAGCTATACTCATGTAATATAAAAGCTTTTCATTAAGAACATAATCATATCCGTAATTGTTACTGAACATTGTTTTAAATATATTCTCTATTTCTCAATTTCATCAATTTCACTGTTTGAATAAGATAAATTTGCGCGCGCTCGTGCCTACGAAACTCGAGCGTTCCTATTGGCGGAATATATTGCGAAGTGAAATTGAGCGTTCCTATTGGCGCAATATATCGTGATGTCATATCGAGCGCTCCTATTGGCTGGAAAGTCGTAGTTTCAACCGGGTGACATACTCGTGAAAGTCGTGCTGCGTAAATTCGTCTTGTCGAGCGTTATCCTGTTTTTGGTACCTTCGTTTCGATTTTATCAACGATTCTGCGCTTCTATCTGGTTAATTCAAATAGTAAGTTCGTATTTAATCGTTTATTGATTGTAATTTTAGTAAAATTATATTGTATCGCGAAATTTTCTTTTACTTTTGTCATTAACTGCGTATTTGGCAATTTGCAGTTACTGATCGTTTTTATTACCGATCTTTGAGGTAGAATTTGGGTTCTATTTTTACTTTATTTCACAATAATTGCTTTATTATTGATTTTTTATACATTTATCCTTAACTGTATTTCTGATAGGGGTTAGTTTAAAATTATCGATAATTCACATTACCGGCTTTTACTATAATTTGTTCTGTTATTGCAAATTATTGGTTTTGTCGTACATTTATTTGAAATTGTTGTTTTTTTTTTTTGTGTAGATTATTGGCTGGACACATGACTGAAAACACTGAAAGAATACGCATCACAGACGCCACAAGCGATCAACAATCGATAATTCGAACTGAAATAAGATGAACGTCATAGATGATTATTAATAAATCGAATCGTTGATTTTTATGCCGATTTAGCAATGATGGACGTATTATAACAAAGCAGAGGTACGTATACGACTATTTTCTCTTTTTATTGGATCAATAGTAATCGATATTTGCTAAATAATTGCTATACAGCTTACGATTGGCATATAATAACATCATTTTATAAATAATTGCATAATTTGTTGAAAATATTAAGATGAAACAAAAAGAGGTTAAAGAAATCACATTTGAAACTGTTCACATATAAAAATGTTTCGGGTATATAGATTATCGTTATTAATCGGATATACTATTAATTAATTAATTAATGATTTTATATTAATATATAACAAATTATGCAACACATTTAATTGTTATTAGAAAACAATCTATTTGTATAGTAATTAGATTTTAACACAATTTCAATTTTTATTGTTATTAATATTTCAAGTTTGAATAGAGTTTTATTTTTCATTACCTTAGACTTTTTTAACAATATATTATTTTTATTTATTATATATTATTTTATTATTAACGATATATTATTTTTTAAGAACAAATTATGATATTTCATATGTTTTGTTTTAGTTTCTCATAATTTCTACTTTTTCCTGTGCTTTGGGAAGGACGCAGTGATGCTTCAAAACTAAGCATGTAAGAATCTTTGCATATTGTACTCCAATTAATTTTATTCCTTGTATTTTGCTATAATTATTCGCAATAAAAAAAGCAAGTCTGATTTTATACTTTAATATCAGAATTTCAGTTGTTACAGTAATTAAAGTTCACTAACAATTTAATTTTCCTATTGTTATTAAAGTTTAAGGTTATCATAGAATTTCATATTACGTTATTTAACATTTTTTGCTGAATCATTAAGTTTCAAAATAAATTATTCACGCATGTATTATTTATATATCTATAAGAAGACATATGTTTTGTTAAAGGTTTATCACTCCTTCCTCTTCCTCCTGCTTCCTGGAAAGGACCTAGTGGTGTTTCAGAAGTTAAGAATGTAAGTAATATGTAAATTATTTAATTCTATTGCTATATATTTCAATTTGCTACTCCTAATTTGAATATTGTCATTAAAATTTTAATAGAGATTAATAGACATTAATCCTCCACTGCTTTAAATTTTCCAATTAATTAACGTCATATTATATTATAATATAATACAAGCAAATATAATATAATATAAGTAATAATATAAAATATAATATAGTATGACTAAATTATAATATTCCATGCATTGTTACAGTTTTTTCCATGATGGGATTGGATTGCGTGACTCCTCCTTGATAACGGTCTTCACGACAACTTTCCCTGGGCTACCATAACATCGATGACTACGCTCCTCGCATCTTATGGTGAGTCGCATGCATTTTTGTCCCTCCGGTCACTCAATCATGTCGTAGGACGAAAGGTCCGAATCGACACGGGTGACTGGTTGTATTACGTAGAATTTTTTGCGAGCATAGTGACCGCGGGTATTTTTTATACCCGTGAGTAGTAACATTCTGTTTTTAAATTTATTAGTTTAGGATAGGTCTTCTTGCATATCGCGTTTTTGTTTATGTTAATTACATGATATACTGAAAAATTTTATATTAACAATATTAATAATACTACTAACTGATATTACTAACTGATATCACTTTTAAAGTTGGAGTGTATTAAAAATGTATATCTAGAGAGAGTTGTAATGATTTAATTAAATGTTTCGTAGTGATGAAGTCGGATGCCCTCCGACTTCGTTGCATTAAAAATTGCGATTATTACATATTTAATAATAACGATAATAAGTCATTTTTTATTTCACCTGGCGCTATTACGATGGATTTAATTATTTGCCATTCATTTTTTAATTTGAGTGTTAATTTAAAATATACATATAAAGATAGTAAAGTTCAGTCCTACCGTACAAATATGCATGGAATTTCATGTGCAAGAAGAAATTTCGCGACAGGCAAATTTTGGAATCAAAGCAGCAAGTTTTGAACATTGTTTTTGTGCTTCCGAAAATGTGCTTTGACGAAGGAATTGCCTGAGGTTGTTTGCAATAATATGTAACTTTGAGTCAGTTATTAAATAAATTTCTTATTCATTGTCAATTTGTCTCTTTTGTTGTGGAATTTCAATAGTTCGTAGAGTCAATTATTTGAATGAATCATTATATTGCATTGATCTTATTTATGCTGTTTTTTATAAATAAATTCAATATTAGTATTTCGGTAAATTATAAAATTAATAACCTAGACTATACAGTGATAGTAATAGAGATAAAGTTCGAAAATGCAAAATGAAGAAAGATTAGTCCGTTAGATACAAATTAGATGCACTAATACGTTTTTTTAGTTAGGATTTTCAGGTTTAACCCCTTCCGTATTTAATGCCAGGATCTCACTCACGTGCTCAGGTGCTACTTGGGTGAGAGAAAGGCAATGAGTACGATGACCATTGATTTTATAATAATTTGTAAGCGACTGACGATGAGTTAGCGTATCGTGCACGACGTACTTTCCACATAGTGTGTGTGGTTAGGGTGTGGAATTGCGTCGTTCAGTATTTATTGCATTTACTACAAATCTAAATAATAAAAAATAAATTCAAACAAATATCATTTCAATCACAACCTGTAAAAACAAAGATTCGTTATTGAATACAGGGAATCAGAGATATTAGTGTCATTAATTTTATTGTTAAATTATAATAAATGGTACCACATTTCGTACTATCTACAATTTCACTCTATAAATTATGAATATTTGCAATTAAAATTGAGATTAACTTTTATCGCGTTTCACGCAATGGTCGCTAGCATTCGTCAGTCGATTTCAGGAAAATGGTACGTACCTTAGAGTGTGCATGCTGTGTGTTAAGCTCGGGTGTCGGAGGCGTCCCGGGACGTCCTCTGTAGTGTAGGACCTTTGCGCCCGAGCGTTTGTGTGAGAACCGTGGAGCGAGTGTGTTGGTGTGCCTGTTTTGCCATTTTTAAATATAGCGCTAGGTAGGATAGGTAGTATACTTTCTGGTATGTCTGTTAATTATAAGTAGGTAGGGCCGGGCAAGTTGGCACAGTCTCTGGTCGGGTAGGCGCGTTTTCGTGTGACCAACCTGTTTCTGGAAATCTAATTTGAAGAATCGACGGTGAAACTGGCACGGGTAGAGCATGCTCTCGTCTCTGGTTTTGCCTATCGATTTTTCGAATTTCGCGGTCGCGGTCGCGAGTGGGTTCGAAACGAACGTATATTGCTCGAGCACGCACATGCGAGTGGGCAACGATCACTGCCGTGATCGTTGGTCAATCCATGTGCACTTCAATCAGCTTCCGCGGTTTATATTATTATTTTACCTTTATAAGTTTTTCTTTTGTTTGCGATTTAGAAGTCTCGAGCTTAGATTTAAGTTTCAGCGGGCATTACGCCCGAAGAAAGAAGAGGCTATAAGCCGAAGAGGCCCGGCAAACTGCCACTCAAGAGGGCAACTACTAATGGCTCCCCATCCTCTGGGTCATCCAGAGCATGGGAAGTCATTATTGTTACTACTTTGTCACTATGCTCGCTTTTAGTATTTGTAGTAGTAGTAGTAGTCTTTGCTTTTTTGACCGATGTGTATATCGGTCCATCGTCCCATTGGGCAAATCGCGATTTTTCTTATTAGTGTTGCGACAAATTAATCACGGGTTGTATTAGAGTTGCGAAACAACATCGCGGCTTTTCATTAGTGTAGCGAGAAAATGATTACGGTTTGAATTAGAGTTGCGATAAAATGATAATCGCGTTTGCTTTAGAGTTGCGAATTACGATATCGCGATTGTCTTTTGCAAATTTTATTATAAATTTTTAGAATTTATCCTATTTTCTATTGCTTAAAATTTGATTATAAAAATGTTAGTTTTGAATTAATTTTATAGTATTGCAAGTTGCAATATCAGAATATTTAAAGTAGCTTTTTCATACAGTAAATAGTAATTTGCATTAAATTCACTATGAGAGTTAGCGTTGCGATATTATTCCATCGCGAGTTCTACATATTTTTCATTTTAGCGTTGCGATAATGAATGATCGCGTTTTGTTAAGTAGAGTTGCGTTTACAAAATGCCCAAGCCCTCCGACTGCATTTGTCGGACACTGTTCCTGGATCACACGTACAGCTACAAGAGCTGTACAAGTGTGATCGTTAATCGGCAACCTCCTAAATGGTTGCACTGCGATATGTCAACCCCCCCACTCGCGATTTTTCTTATTAGTGTTGCGATAAATAAATCACGGGTTCTATTAGAGTTGCGAGATGACATCGCGGCTTCTTATTAGCGTAGCGGGAAAATGATTACGGTTTGAATTAGAGTTGCGATAAAATGATAATCGCGTTTGCTTTAGAGTTGCGAATTACGATATCGCGATTGTCTTTTGCAAATTTTATTATAAATTTTTAGAATTTATCCTATTTTCTATTGCTTAAAATTAGATTATATAAATGTTAGATTTCAATTAATATTTAAAGTAGCTTTTTCATATAGCAACTAGTAATTTTCATTAAATTCACTTTAAGAATTAGCGTTGCGATATTGTCCCATCGCGAGTTCTAATAATTTCTCCCTTTAGCGTTGCGCTAATGAATGATCGCGTTTTGTTAAGTAGAGTTGCGTTTACAAAATGCCCAAGCCCTCCGACTGCATTTGTCGGACACTGTTCCTGGATCACACGTACAGCTACAAGAGCTGTACAAGTGTGATCGTTAATCGGCAACCTCCTAAATGGTTGCACTGCGATATGTCAACCCCCCCACTCGCGATTTTTCTTATTAGTGTTGCGATAAATAAATCACGGGTTCTATTAGAGTTGCGAGATGACATCGCGGCTTCTTATTAGCGTAGCGGGAAAATGATTACGGTTTGAATTAGAGTTGCGATAAAATGATAATCGCGTTTGCTTTAGAGTTGCGAATTACGATATCGCGATTGTCTTTTGCAAATTTTATTATAAATTTTTAGAATTTATCCTATTTTCTATTGCTTAAAATTAGATTATATAAATGTTAGATTTCAATTAATATTTAAAGTAGCTTTTTCATATAGCAACTAGTAATTTTCATTAAATTCACTTTAAGAATTAGCGTTGCGATATTGTCCCATCGCGAGTTCTAATAATTTCTCCCTTTAGCGTTGCGCTAATGATTGATCGCGTTTTATTAAGTAGTGTTGCGTTTACAAAATGCCCAAGCCCTCCGACTGCATTTGTCGGACATTGTTCCTGGATCACACGTACAGCTACAAGAGCTGTAAAAGAGTGGTCGTACATCGGCAACCTCCTAAATGGTTGCACTGCGATATGTCAGCCCCCCCCCACTCGCGATTTTTCTTATTAGTGTTGCGATAAATAAATCACGGGTTCTATTAGAGTTGCGAGATGACATCGCGGCTTCTTATTAGCGTAGCGGGAAAATGATTACGGTTTGAATTAGAGTTGCGATAAAATGATAATCGCGTTTGCTTTAGAGTTGCGAATTACGATATTGCGATTGTCTTTTGCAAATTTTATTATAAATTTTTAGAATTTCTTATAGAATTATACGTATCAGAATTTATACTGTTTTCTATTGCTTGAAATTAGATTATAAAAATGTTAGTTTTCAATCAATTTTATAGTATTGCAAGTAGGAATATCAGAATATTTAAAGTAGCTTTTTCATATAGTAAATAGTAATTTGCATTAAATTCACTATAAGAATTAGCGTTGCGATAATGAATGATCACGTTTTGTTAAGTAGTGTTGCGTTTACAAAATGCAAAAACACCCCGACTGCGTTGGTCGGACACTACATATAATACGTTATAACGTTATACTATATAACGTATTACGTTATAACGTTATACCATATAACGTATTACGTTATAACGTTATACCATATAACGTTATACTATATAACGTAATACGTTATAACGTTATACCATATAACGTTATACTATATAACGTAATACGTTATTACGTTATACCATATAACGTATTACGTTATAACGTTATACCATATAACGTTATACTATATAACGTAATACGTTATAACGTAATAACATATAACGTTATACTATATAACGTAATACGTTATGACGTTATACCATATAACGTATTACGTTGTAACGTTCTACCATATAACGTTATACTATATAACGTAATACGTTATGACGTTATACCATATAACGTATTACGTTATAACGTTATACCATATAACGTTAGACTATATAACGTAATACGTTATGACGTTATACTATATAACGTATTCCGTTGTAACGTTCTACCATATAACGTTATACTATATAACGTAATACGTTATGACGTTATACCATATAACGTAATACGTTATAACGTTTTACCATATAACGTTATACTATATAACGTAATACGTTATAACCTTATACCATATAACGTAATACGTTATGACGTTATACTATATAACGTATTACGTTATAACGTTATAGCATATAACGTTATACTATATAACGTAATACGTTATGACGTTAAACTATATAACGTAATACGTTATAACGTTATACCATATAACGTTATACAGTATAACGTTATACTATATAACGTTATACCATATAACGTTATACTATATAACGTAATACGTTATAACGTAATAACATATAACGTTATACTATATAACGTAATACGTTATGACGTTATACCATATAACGTATTACGTTGTAACGTTCTACCATATAACGTTATACTATATAACGTAATACGTTATGACGTTATACCATATAACGTATTACGTTATAACGTTATACCATATAACGTTAGACTATATAACGTAATACGTTATGACGTTATACTATATAACGTATTCCGTTGTAACGTTCTACCATATAACGTTATACTATATAACGTAATACGTTATGACGTTATACCATATAACGTAATACGTTATAACGTTTTACCATATAACGTTATACTATATAACGTAATACGTTATAACCTTATACCATATAACGTAATACGTTATGACGTTATACTATATAACGTATTACGTTATAACGTTATAGCATATAACGTTATACTATATAACGTAATACGTTATGACGTTAAACTATATAACGTAATACGTTATAACGTTATACCATATAACGTTATACAGTATAACGTTATACTATATAACGTTATACCATATAACGTTATACTATATAACGTATTACGTTATAACGTTTTACCATATAACGTTATACTATATAACGTAATACGTTATAACGTTATACCACATAACGTTATACTATATAACGTAATACGTTATAACGTTATGGCATATAACCTTATAATATATAACGTAATACGTTATGACGTAATACCACATAACGTTATACTATATAACGTAATACGATATGACGCTATACTGTATAACGTATTACGTTATACCGTTATACCGTATAACGTTATACTATATAACGTAATACGTTATTACGTTATACCATATAACGTATTACGTTATAACGTTATACCATATAACGTTATACTATACAACGTAATACGTTATAACGTAATACCATATAACGTTATACTATATAACGTAATACGTTGAAACGTCATGCCATATTACGTATTACTTTATAACGTTATACCATATTACGTTATACTATATAAGGTAATACGTTATAACGTTATACCATATAATGTATTACGATATAACGTTATACCATATGACGTTATACTATATAACGTAATACGTTGAGACATTAGACCATATAACGTATTACGTTATAACGTTATACCATATAACGTAATACGTGATAACGTTATACCATATAATGTATTACGTTATAACGTTATACCATATAATGTATTACGTTATAACGTTATACCATACAATGTTATACTATATAACGTAATACGTTATAACGTTATACCATATAACGTATCACGATATAACGTTATACCATATAACGTTATACTATATAACGTAATACGTTGAAACGTCAAACCATACAACGTTATACTATATAACGTAGTACGTTATAACGTTTTACCATATAACGTTATACTATATAACGTAATACGTTATAGCGTCATACCATATAATGTATTACGTTATAATGTTTTACCATATAACGTTATACCGTATAACGTATTACGTTATAACGTTATACCATATAACGTTATACTATGTAACGTTATACGTTGAAACATTAGATCATATAACGTATTACGTTATAACGTTATACCATATAAGGTAATACGTGATAACGTTATACCATATAATGTATTACGTTATAACGTCATACCATATATCGTAATACGTTATATCAGTTCTGTGAATATGATACCGGAATTGGCCTATTAACGTATTACCACATAACGTATTACGTTATAACATAATACCATACAACGTTATACTATATAACGTAGTACGTTATAACCTTTTACCATATAACCTTATACTATATAACGTAATACGTTATAACGTTATACCATATAACATTTTACGTTACAACCTTATACCATATAACGTTATACTATATAACGTAATACGTTATAACGTTATACCATATATCGTATTACGATATAACGTTATACCATATAACGTTATATTATATAACGTAATACGTTGAAGTATTAGGCCATATAACGTATTACGTTATAACGTTTTACCATATAACGTTATACAATATAACGTAATACGTTATAACCTTATACCATATAACGTATTACGATATAACGTTATACCATATAACGTTATACTATATAAAGTAATACGTTGAAACATTAGACCATATAACGTATTACGATATAACGTTATACCATATAACGTTATATTATATAACGTAATACGTTGAATTATTAGACCATATAACGTATTACGATATAACGTTATGCCATATGACGTTATACTATATAACGTAATACGTTGAAACGTCAAACCATATAACGTATTACTTTATAACGTTATACCATATAACGTATTACGATATAACGTTATACCATATAACGTTATACTATATAACGTAATATGTTGAAACATTAGACCATATAACGTATTACGTTATAACGTTATACTACATAACGTAATACGTGATAACGTTATACCATATAATGTATTACGTTATAAACTTATACCATACAACGTTATACCATATAAAGTTTTACGTAATAACGTTATACCATATTATGTTATACTATATAAGGTAATGCGTTATAACGTTATACCATATAACGTATTACGATATAACGTTATGCCATATAACGTTATACTATATAACGTAATACGTTGAAACGTCATACCATATAACGTATTACTTTCTAACGTTATACCATATAACGTACTACGTTACAACGTTATACCATATAACGTTATACTATATAACGTAATACGTTATAACGTTATACTATATAACGTAAAACGTTGTAGCATTAGACCATATAACGTATTACGTTATAACGTTTTACCATATAACGTTATACTATATAATGTAATACGTTGAAACGTCGTACCATATAACGTATTACTTTATAACGTTATACCATATAACGTAATACGTGATAACGTTATACCATATAATGTATTACGATATAACGTTATACCATATAACATTTTACGTTGTAACGTTATACCATATTACGTTATACTATATAACGTAATACGTTATAACGTTATACCATATAACGTATTACGATATAACGTTATACCATTTAACATTTTACGTTGTAACGTTATACCATATTACGTTATACTATATAACGTAATACGTTATAACGTTATACTATATAACGTAAAACGTTGTAGCATTAGACCATATAACGTATTACGTTATAACGTTTTACCATATAACGTTATACTATATAACGTAATATGTTGAAACATTAGACCATATAACGTATTACGTTATAACGTTTTACCATATAACGTTATACTATATAATGTAATACGTTGAAACGTCATACCATATAACGTATTACTTTCTAACGTTATACCATATAACGTACTACGTTACACCGTTATACCATATAACGTTATACTATATAACGTAATACGTTATAACGTTATACTATATAACGTAAAACGTTGTAGCATTAGACCATATAACGTATTACGTTATAACGTTTTACCATATAACGTTATACTATATAATGTAATACGTTGAAACGTCGTACCATATAACGTATTACTTTATAACGTTATACCATATAACGTAATACGTGATAACGTTATACCATATAATGTATTACGACATAACGTTATACCATATAACATTTTACGTTGTAACGTTATACCATATTACGTTATACTATATAACGTAATACGTTATAACGTTATACCATATAACGTATTACGATATAACGTTATACCATTTAACATTTTACGTTGTAACGTTATACCATATTACGTTATACTATATAACGTAATACGTTATAACGTTATAGTATATAACGTAAAACGTTGTAGCATTAGACCATATAACGTATTACGTTATAACGTTTTACCATATAACGTTATACTATATAATGTAATACGTTATAACGTTATACCATATAACATTTTACGTTATAACGTTATACCATATTACGTTATAACGTTATACAATATAACGTAATACGTTATAGCGTTATACCATATAATGTATTACGTTATAGTATCAAAAAGGACTAAAATTGTATCGTGTTCGACTGGAACCAGTGTGAACACAGTGCAAAAACTGTGATAAGCGCTGTATAAAGCAGCAAATGTGGAGTAGAACGCGTATCGAATTGTCCATGTATCCCGAAAAATAGAGGATCTACGTTGAATTTAATTATTGGCATTGAGAATTAAAAAAGACTAAAATTGTATCGTGTTCGACTGGGACCAGTGTGAACACAGTGCAAAAACTGTGATAAGCGCTGTATGAAGCAGCAAATGTGGAGTAGAACGCGTATCGAATTGTCCATGTATCCCGAAAAATAGAGGATCTACGTTGAATTCAATTATTGGCCTTGAGAATTAAAAAAGACCAAAATTGTATCGTGTTCGACTGGAACCAGTGTGAACACAGCGCAAACATTATGATATGCGCTGTATAAAGCAGCAAATGTGGAGTAGAACGCGTATCGAATTGTCCATGTATCCCGAAAAATAGAGGATCTACGTTGAATTTAATTATTGGCCTTGAGAATTAAAAAAGACTAAAATTGTATCGGATTCGACTGGGACCAGTGTGAACACAGTGCAAACATTCTGATATGCGCTGTATAAAGCAGCAAATGTGGAGTAGAACGCGTATCGAATTGTCCATGTATCCCGAAAAATAGAGGATCTACGTTGAATTTAATTATTGGCCTTGAGAATTACAAAAGACTAAAATTGTATCGGATTCGACTGGGACCAGTGTGAACACAGTGCAAATACTGTGATAAGCGCTGAATAAAGCAGCAAATGTGGAGTAGAACGCGTATCGAATTGTCCATGTATCCCGAAATATAGAGGATCTACGTTGAATTTTATTATTGGCCTTGAGAATTAAAAAAGACTAAAATTGTATCGTGTTCGACTGGGACCAGTGTGAACACAGTGCAAAAACTGTGATAAGCGCTGTATAAAGCAGCAAATGTGGAGTAGAACGAGTATCGAATTGTCCATGTATCCCGAAAAACAGCGGAGATACGTTGAATTGAATTATTGGCCTTGAGAATTAAAAAGGACTAAAATTGTATCGGATTTGACTCGGACCAGTGTGAACACGGTGCAAAAACTGTGATAAGCGCTGTATAAAGCAGCAAATGTGGAGTAGAACGCGTATCGAATTGTCCATGTATCTCGAAAAATAGAGGATCTATGTTGAATTTAATTATTGGCCTTGATAATTAAAAAAGACTAAAATTGTATCGTGTTCGACTGGAACCAGTGTGAACACAGTGCAAAAACTGTGATAAGCGCTGTATAAAGCAGCAAATGTGGAGTAGAACGCGTATCGAATTGTCCATGTACCCCGAAAAATAGAGGATCTACGTTGAATTTAATTATTGGCCTTGAGAATTAAAAAAGACTAAAATTGTATCGGATTCGACTGGGACCAGTGTGAACACAGTGCAAAAACTGTGATAAGCGCTGTATAAAGCAGCAAATGTGGAGTAGAACGCGTATCGAATTGTCCATGTATCCCGAAAAATAGAGGATCTACGTTGAATTTAATTATTGGCCTTGAGAATTAAAAAAGACTAAAATTGTATCGTGTTCGACTGGAACCAGTGTGAACACAGCGCAAACATTATGATATGCGCTGTATAAAGCAGCAAATGTGGAGTAGAACGCGTATCGAATTGTCCATGTATCCCGAAAAATAGGGGATCTACGTTGAATTTAATTATTGGCCTTGAGAATTAAAAAAGACTAAAATTGTATCGGATTCGACTGGGACCAGTGTGAACACAGTGCAAAAACTGTGATAAGCGCTGTATAAAGCAGCAAATGTGGAGTAGAACGCGTATCGAATTGTCCATGTATCCCGAAAAATAGAGGATCTACGTTGAATTTAATTATTGGCCTTGAGAATTAAAAAAGACTAAAATTGTATCGTGTTCGACTGGGACCAGTGTGAACACAGTGCAAAAACTCTGATAAGCGCTGTATAAAGCAGCAAATGTGGAGTAGAACGCGAATCGAATTGTCCATGTATCCCGAAAAATAGAGGATCTACGTTGAATTTAATTATTGGCCTTGAGAATTAAAAAAGACTAAAATTGTATCGTGTTCGACTGGGACCAGTGTGAACACAGTGCAAAAACTCTGATAAGCGCTGTATAAAGCAGCAAATGTGGAGTAGAACGCGTATCGAATTGTCCATGTATCCCGAAAAATAGAGGATCTACGTTGAATTTAATTATTGGCCTTGATAATTAAAAAAGACTAAAATTGTATCGGATTCGACTGGGACCAGTGTGAACACAGTGCAAAAACAGTGATAAGCGCTGTATAAAGCAGCAAATGTGGAGTAGAACGCGTATCGAATTGTCCATGTATCCCGAAAAATAGGGGATCTACGTTGAATTTAATTATTGGCCTTGAGAATTAAAAAAGACTAAAATTTTATCGTGTTCGACTGGGACCAGTGTGAACACAGTGCAAAAACTGTGATAAGCGCTGTATAAAGCAGCAAATGTGGAGTAGAACGCGTATCGAATTGTCCATGTATCCCGAAAAATAGAGGATCTACGTTGAATTTAATTATTGGCCTTGAGAATTAAAAAAGACTAAAATTGTATCGGATTCGACTGGGACCAGTGTGAACACAGTGCAAAAACTGTGATAAGCGCTGTATAAAGCAGCAAATGTGGAGTAGAACGCGTATCGAATTGTCCATGTATCCCGAAAAATAGAGGATCTACGTTGAATTTAATTATTGGCCTTGAGAATTAAAAAAGACTAAAATTGTATCGGATTCGACTGGGACCAGTGTGAACACAGTGCAAAAACTGTGATAAGCGCTGTATAAAGCAGCAAATGTGGAGTAGAACGCGTATCGAATTGTCCATGTATCCCGAAAAATAGGGGATCTACGTTGAATTTAATTATTGGCCTTGAGAATTAAAAAAGACTAAAATTGTATCGGATTCGACTGGGACCAGTGTGAACACAGTGCAAAAACTGTGATAAGCGCTATATAAAGCAGCAAATGTGGAGTAGAACGCGTATCGAATTGTCCATGTATCCCGAAAAATAGAGGATCTACGTTGAATCTAATTATTGGCCTTGAGAATTAAAAAAGACTAAAATTGTATCGTGTTCGACTGGGACCAGTGTGAACACAGTGCAAAAACTCTGATAAGCGCTGTATAAAGCAGCAAATGTGGAGTAGAACGCGTATCGAATTGTCCATGTATCCCGAAAAATAGAGGATCTACGTTGAATTTAATTATTGGCCTTGATAATTAAAAAAGACTAAAATTGTATCGGATTCGACTGGGACCAGTGTGAACACAGTGCAAAAACTGTGATAAGCGCTGTATAAAGCAGCAAATGTGGAGTAGAACGCGTATCGAATTGTCCATGTATCCCGAAAAATAGGGGATCTACGTTGAATTTAATTATTGGCCTTGAGAATTAAAAAAGACTAAAATTGTATCGGATTCGACTGGGACCAGTGTGAACACAGTGCAAAAACTGTGATAAGCGCTATATAAAGCAGCAAATGTGGAGTTGATCGCGTATCGAATTGTCCATGTATCCCGAAAAATAGAGGATCTACGTTGAATTTAATTATTGGCCTTGAGAATTAAAAAAGACTAAAATTGTATCGTGTTCGACTGGGACCAGTGTGAACACAGTGCAAAAACTGTGACAAGCGCTGTATAAAGCAGCAAATGTGGAGTAGAACGCGTATCGAATTGTCCATGTATCCGGAAAAATAGAGGATCTACGTTGAATTTAATTATTGGCCTTGAGAATTAAAAAAGACTAAAATTGTATCGTGTTCGACTGGGACCAGTGTGAACACAGTGCAAAAACTCTGATAAGCGCTGTATAAAGCAGCAAATGTGGAGTAGAACGCGTATCGAATTGTCCATGTATCCCGAAAAATAGAGGATCTACGTTGAATTTAATTATTGGCCTTGAGAATTAAAAAAGACTAAAATTGTATCGGATTCGACTGGGACCAGTGTGAACACAGTGCAAAAACTGTGATAAGCGCTGTATAAAGCAGCAAATGTGGAGTAGAACGCGTATCGAATTGTCCATGTATCCCGAAAAATAGAGGATCTACGTTGAATTTAATTATTGGCCTTGAGAATTAAGAAAGACTAAAATTGTATCGGATTCGACTGGGACCAGTGTGAACACAGTGCAAAAACTGTGATAAGCGCTGTATAAAGCAGCAAATGTGGAGTAGAACGCGTATCGAATTGTCCATGTATCCCGAAAAATAGGGGATCTACGTTGAATTTAATTATTGGCCTTGAGAATTAAAAAAGACTAAAATTGTATCGGATTCGACTGGGACCAGCGTGAACACAGTGCAAAAACTGTGATAAGCGCTATATAAAGCAGCAAATGTGGAGTAGAACGCGTATCGAATTGTCCTTGTATCCCGAAAAATAGAGGATCTACGTTGAATTTAATTATTGGCCTTGAGAATTAAAAAAGACTAAAATTGTATCGTGTTCGACTGGGACCAGTGTGAACAGAGTGCAAAAACTTTGACAAGCGCTGTATAAAGCAGCAAATGTGGAGTAGAACGCGTATCGAATTGTCCATGTATCCCGAAAAATAGAGGATCTACGTTGAATTTAATTATTGGCCTTGAGAATTAAAAAAGACTAAAATTGTATCGTGTTCGACTGGGACCAGTGTGAACACAGTGCAAAAACTCTGATAAGCGCTGTATAAAGCAGCAAATGTGGAGTAGAACGCGTATCGAATTGTCCATGTATCCCGAAAAATAGGGGATCTACGTTGAATTTAATTATTGGCCTTGAGAATTAAAAAAGACTAAAATTGTATCGGATTCGACTGGGACCAGTGTGAACACAGTGCAAAAACTGTGATAAGCGCTATATAAAGCAGCAAATGTGGAGTAGAACGCGTATCGAATTGTCCATGTATCCCGAAAAATAGAGGATCTACGTTGAATCTAATTATTGGCCTTGAGAATTAAAAAAGACTAAAATTGTATCGTGTTCGACTGGGACCAGTGTGAACACAGTGCAAAAACTCTGATAAGCGCTGTATAAAGCAGCAAATGTGGAGTAGAACGCGTATCGAATTGTCCATGTATCCCGAAAAATAGAGGATCTACGTTGAATTTAATTATTGGCCTTGATAATTAAAAAAGACTAAAATTGTATCGGATTCGACTGGGACCAGTGTGAACACAGTGCAAAAACTGTGATAAGCGCTGTATAAAGCAGCAAATGTGGAGTAGAACGCGTATCGAATTGTCCATGTATCCCGAAAAATAGGGGATCTACGTTGAATTTAATTATTGGCCTTGAGAATTAAAAAAGACTAAAATTGTATCGGATTCGACTGGGACCAGTGTGAACACAGTGCAAAAACTGTGATAAGCGCTATATAAAGCAGCAAATGTGGAGTTGAACGCGTATCGAATTGTCCATGTATCCCGAAAAATAGAGGATCTACGTTGAATTTAATTATTGGCCTTGAGAATTAAAAAAGACTAAAATTGTATCGTGTTCGACTGGGACCAGTGTGAACACAGTGCAAAAACTGTGACAAGCGCTGTATAAAGCAGCAAATGTGGAGTAGAACGCGTATCGAATTGTCCATGTATCCGGAAAAATAGAGGATCTACGTTGAATTTAATTATTGGCCTTGAGAATTAAAAAAGACTAAAATTGTATCGTGTTCGACTGGGACCAGTGTGAACACAGTGCAAAAACTCTGATAAGCGCTGTATAAAGCAGCAAATGTGGAGTAGAACGCGTATCGAATTGTCCATGTATCCCGAAAAATAGAGGATCTACGTTGAATTTAATTATTGGCCTTGAGAATTAAAAAAGACTAAAATTGTATCGGATTCGACTGGGACCAGTGTGAACACAGTGCAAAAACTGTGATAAGCGCTGTATAAAGCAGCAAATGTGGAGTAGAACGCGTATCGAATTGTCCATGTATCCCGAAAAATAGAGGATCTACGTTGAATTTAATTATTGGCCTTGAGAATTAAGAAAGACTAAAATTGTATCGGATTCGACTGGGACCAGTGTGAACACAGTGCAAAAACTGTGATAAGCGCTGTATAAAGCAGCAAATGTGGAGTAGAACGCGTATCGAATTGTCCATGTATCCCGAAAAATAGGGGATCTACGTTGAATTTAATTATTGGCCTTGAGAATTAAAAAAGACTAAAATTGTATCGGATTCGACTGGGACCAGCGTGAACACAGTGCAAAAACTGTGATAAGCGCTATATAAAGCAGCAAATGTGGAGTAGAACGCGTATCGAATTGTCCATGTATCCCGAAAAATAGAGGATCTACGTTGAATTTAATTATTGGCCTTGAGAATTAAAAAAGACTAAAATTGTATCGTGTTCGACTGGGACCAGTGTGAACAGAGTGCAAAAACTTTGACAAGCGCTGTATAAAGCAGCAAATGTGGAGTAGAACGCGTATCGAATTGTCCATGTATCCCGAAAAATAGAGGATCTACGTTGAATTTAATTATTGGCCTTGAGAATTAAAAAAGACTAAAATTGTATCGTGTTCGACTGGGACCAGTGTGAACACAGTGCAAAAACTCTGATAAGCGCTGTATAAAGCAGCAAATGTGGAGTAGAACGCGTATCGAATTGTCCATGTATCCCGAAAAATAGAGGATCTACGTTGAATTTAATTATTGGCCTTGAGAATTAAAAAAGACTAAAATTGTATCGGATTCGACTGGGACCAGTGTGAACACAGTGCAAAAACTGTGATAAGCGCTGTATAAAGCAGCAAATGTGGAGTAGAACGCGTATCGAATTGTCCATGTATCCCGAAAAATAGAGGATCTACGTTGAATTTAATTATTGGCCTTGAGAATTAAAAAAGACTAAAATTGTATCGGATTCGACTGGGACCAGTGTGAACACAGTGCAAAAACTGTGATAAGCGCTGTATAAAGCAGCAAATGTGGAGTAGAACGCGTATCGAATTGTCCATGTATCCCGAAAAATAGAGGATATACGTTGAATTTAATTATTGGCCTTGAGAATTAAAAAAGACTAAAATTGTATCGGATTCGACTGGGACCAGTGTGAACACAGTGCAAAAACAGTGATAAGCGCTGTATAAAGCAGCAAATGTGGAGTAGAACGCGTATCGAATTGTCCATGTATCCCGAAAAATAGGGGATCTACGTTGAATTTAATTATTGGCCTTGAGAATTAAAAAAGACTAAAATTTTATCGTGTTCGACTGGGACCAGTGTGAACACAGTGCAAAAACTGTGATAAGCGCTGTATAAAGCAGCAAATGTGGAGTAGAACGCGTATCGAATTGTCCATGTATCCCGAAAAATAGAGGATCTACGTTGAATTTAATTATTGGCCTTGAGAATTAAAAAAGACTAAAATTGTATCGGATTCGACTGGGACCAGTGTGAACACAGTGCAAAAACTGTGATAAGCGCTGTATAAAGCAGCAAATGTGGAGTAGAACGCGTATCGAATTGTCCATGTATCCCGAAAAATAGAGGATCTACGTTGAATTTAATTATTGGCCTTGAGAATTAAAAAAGACTAAAATTGTATCGGATTCGACTGGGACCAGTGTGAACACAGTGCAAAAACTGTGATAAGCGCTGTATAAAGCAGCAAATGTGGAGTAGAACGCGTATCGAATTGTCCATGTATCCCGAAAAATAGGGGATCTACGTTGAATTTAATTATTGGCCTTGAGAATTAAAAAAGACTAAAATTGTATCGGATTCGACTGGGACCAGTGTGAACACAGTGCAAAAACTGTGATAAGCGCTATATAAAGCAGCAAATGTGGAGTAGAACGCGTATCGAATTGTCCATGTATCCCGAAAAATAGAGGATCTACGTTGAATCTAATTATTGGCCTTGAGAATTAAAAAAGACTAAAATTGTATCGTGTTCGACTGGGACCAGTGTGAACACAGTGCAAAAACTCTGATAAGCGCTGTATAAAGCAGCAAATGTGGAGTAGAATGCGTATCGAATTGTCCATGTATCCCGAAAAATAGAGGATCTACGTTGAATTTAATTATTGGCCTTGATAATTAAAAAAGACTAAAATTGTATCGGATTCGACTGGGACCAGTGTGAACACAGTGCAAAAACTGTGATAAGCGCTGTATAAAGCAGCAAATGTGGAGTAGAACGCGTATCGAATTGTCCATGTATCCCGAAAAATAGGGGATCTACGTTGAATTTAATTATTGGCCTTCAGAATTAAAAAAGACTAAAATTGTATCGGATTCGACTGGGACCAGTGTGAACACAGTGCAAAAACTGTGATAAGCGCTATATAAAGCAGCAAATGTGGAGTAGAACGCGTATCGAATTGTCCATGTATCCCGAAAAATAGAGGATCTACGTTGAATTTAATTATTGGCCTTGAGAATTAAAAAAGACTAAAATTGTATCGTGTTCGACTGGGACCAGTGTGAACACAGTGCAAAAACTGTGACAAGCGCTGTATAAAGCAGCAAATGTGGAGTAGAACGCGTATCGAATTGTCCATGTATCCGGAAAAATAGAGGATCTACGTTGAATTTAATTATTGGCCTTGAGAATTAAAAAAGACTAAAATTGTATCGTGTTCGACTGGGACCAGTGTGAACACAGTGCAAAAACTCTGATAAGCGCTGTATAAAGCAGCAAATGTGGAGTAGAACGCGTATCGAATTGTCCATGTATCCCGAAAAATAGAGGATCTACGTTGAATTTAATTATTGGCCTTGAGAATTAAAAAAGACTAAAATTGTATCGGATTCGACTGGGACCAGTGTGAACACAGTGCAAAAACTGTGATAAGCGCTGTATAAAGCAGCAAATGTGGAGTAGAACGCGTATCGAATTGTCCATGTATCCCGAAAAATAGAGGATCTACGTTGAATTTAATTATTGGCCTTGAGAATTAAGAAAGACTAAAATTGTATCGGATTCGACTGGGACCAGTGTGAACACAGTGCAAAAACTGTGATAAGCGCTGTATAAAGCAGCAAATGTGGAGTAGAACGCGTATCGAATTGTCCATGTATCCCGAAAAATAGGGGATCTACGTTGAATTTAATTATTGGCCTTGAGAATTAAAAAAGACTAAAATTGTATCGGATTCGACTGGGACCAGCGTGAACACAGTGCAAAAACTGTGATAAGCGCTATATAAAGCAGCAAATGTGGAGTAGAACGCGTATCGAATTGTCCATGTATCCCGAAAATAGAGGATCTACGTTGAATTTAATTATTGGCCTTGAGAATTAAAAAAGACTAAAATTGTATCGTGTTCGACTGGGACCAGTGTGAACAGAGTGCAAAAACTTTGACAAGCGCTGTATAAAGCAGCAAATGTGGAGTAGAACGCGTATCGAATTGTCCATGTATCCCGAAAAATAGAGGATCTACGTTGAATTTAATTATTGGCCTTGAGAATTAAAAAAGACTAAAATTGTATCGTGTTCGACTGGGACCAGTGTGAACACAGTGCAAAAACTCTGATAAGCGCTGTATAAAGCAGCAAATGTGGAGTAGAACGCGTATCGAATTGTCCATGTATCCCGAAAAATAGAGGATCTACGTTGAATTTAATTATTGGCCTTGAGAATTAAAAAAGACTAAAATTGTATCGGATTCGACTGGGACCAGTGTGAACACAGTGCAAAAACTGTGATAAGCGCTGTATAAAGCAGCAAATGTGGAGTAGAACGCGTATCGAATTGTCCATGTATCCCGAAAAATAGGGGATCTACGTTGAATTTAATTATTGGCCTTGAGAATTAAAAAAGACTAAAATTGTATCGGATTCGACTGGGACCAGCGTGAACACAGTGCAAAAACTGTGATAAGCGCTATATAAAGCAGCAAATGTGGAGTAGAACGCGTATCGAATTGTCCATGTATCCCGAAAATAGAGGATCTACGTTGATGAATCTAATTATTGGCCTTGAGAATTAAAAAGACTAAAATTGTATCGTGTTCGACTGGAACCAGTGTGAACACAGTGCAAAAACTGTGATAAGCGCTGTATAAAGCAGCAAATGTGGAGTAGAACGCGTATCGAATTGTCCATGTATCCCGAAAAATAGAGGATCTACGTTGAATCTAATTATTGGCCTTGAGAATTAAAAAAGACTAAAATTGTATCGTGTTCGACTGGAACCAGTGTGAACACAGTGCAAAAACTGTGATAAGCGCTGTATAAAGCAGCAAATGTGGAGTAGAACGCGTATCGAATTGTCCATGTATCCCGAAAAATAGAGGATCTACGTTGAATCTAATTATTGGCCTTGAGAATTAAAAAAGACTAAAATTGTATCGTGTTCGACTGGAACCAGTGTGAACACAGTGCAAAAACTGTGATAAGCGCTGTATAAAGCAGCAAATGTGGAGTAGAACGCGTATCGAATTGTCCATGTATCCCGAAAAATAGAGGATCTACGTTGAATCTAATTATTGGCCTTGAGAATTAAAAAAGACTAAAATTGTATCGTGTTCGACTGGAACCAGTGTGAACACAGTGCAAAAACTGTGATAAGCGCTGTATAAAGCAGCAAATGTGGAGTAGAACGCGTATCGAATTGTCCATGTATCCCGAAAAATAGAGGATCTACGTTGAATCTAATTATTGGCCTTGAGAATTAAAAAAGACTAAATTGTATCGTGTTCGACTGGAACCAGTGTGAACACAGTGCAAAAACTGTGATAAGCGCTGTATAAAGCAGCAAATGTGGAGTAGAACGCGTATCGAATTGTCCATGTATCCCGAAAAATAGAGGATCTACGTTGAATCTAATTATTGGCCTTGAGAATTAAAAAAGACTAAAATTGTATCGTGTTCGACTGGAACCAGTGTGAACACAGTGCAAAAACTGTGATAAGCGCTGTATAAAGCAGCAAATGTGGAGTAGAACGCGTATCGAATTGTCCATGTATCCCGAAAAATAGAGGATCTACGTTGAATCTAATTATTGGCCTTGAGAATTAAAAAAGACTAAAATTGTATCGTGTTCGACTGGAACCAGTGTGAACACAGTGCAAAAACTGTGATAAGCGCTGTATAAAGCAGCAAATGTGGAGTAGAACGCGTATCGAATTGTCCATGTATCCCGAAAAATAGAGGATCTACGTTGAATCTAATTATTGGCCTTGAGAATTAAAAAGACTAAAATTGTATCGTGTTCGACTGGAACCAGTGTGAACACAGTGCAAAAACTGTGATAAGCGCTGTATAAAGCAGCAAATGTGGAGTAGAACGCGTATCGAATTGTCCATGTATCCCGAAAAATAGAGGATCTACGTTGAATCTAATTATTGGCCTTGAGAATTAAAAAAGACTAAAATTGTATCGTGTTCGACTGGAACCAGTGTGAACACAGTGCAAAAACTGTGATAAGCGCTGTATAAAGCAGCAAATGTGGAGTAGAACGCGTATCGAATTGTCCATGTATCCCGAAAAATAGAGGATCTACGTTGAATCTAATTATTGGCCTTGAGAATTAAAAAAGACTAAAATTGTATCGTGTTCGACTGGAACCAGTGTGAACACAGTGCAAAAACTGTGATAAGCGCTGTATAAAGCAGCAAATGTGGAGTAGAACGCGTATCGAATTGTCCATGTATCCCGAAAAATAGAGGATCTACGTTGAATCTAATTATTGGCCTTGAGAATTAAAAAAGACTAAAATTGTATCGTGTTCGACTGGAACCAGTGTGAACACAGTGCAAAAACTGTGATAAGCGCTGTATAAAGCAGCAAATGTGGAGTAGAACGCGTATCGAATTGTCCATGTATCCCGAAAAATAGAGGATCTACGTTGAATCTAATTATTGGCCTTGAGAATTAAAAAAGACTAAAATTGTATCGTGTTCGACTGGAACCAGTGTGAACACAGTGCAAAAACTGTGATAAGCGCTGTATAAAGCAGCAAATGTGGAGTAGAACGCGTATCGAATTGTCCATGTATCCCGAAAAATAGAGGATCTACGTTGAATCTAATTATTGGCCTTGAGAATTAAAAAAGACTAAAATTGTATCGTGTTCGACTGGAACCAGTGTGAACACAGTGCAAAAACTGTGATAAGCGCTGTATAAAGCAGCAAATGTGGAGTAGAACGCGTATCGAATTGTCCATGTATCCCGAAAAATAGAGGATCTACGTTGAATCTAATTATTGGCCTTGAGAATTAAAAAAGACTAAAATTGTATCGTGTTCGACTGGAACCAGTGTGAACACAGTGCAAAAACTGTGATAAGCGCTGTATAAAGCAGCAAATGTGGAGTAGAACGCGTATCGAATTGTCCATGTATCCCGAAAAATAGAGGATCTACGTTGAATCTAATTATTGGCCTTGAGAATTAAAAAAGACTAAAATTGTATCGTGTTCGACTGGAACCAGTGTGAACACAGTGCAAAAACTGTGATAAGCGCTGTATAAAGCAGCAAATGTGGAGTAGAACGCGTATCGAATTGTCCATGTATCCCGAAAAATAGAGGATCTACGTTGAATCTAATTATTGGCCTTGAGAATTAAAAAAGACTAAAATTGTATCGTGTTCGACTGGAACCAGTGTGAACACAGTGCAAAAACTGTGATAAGCGCTGTATAAAGCAGCAAATGTGGAGTAGAACGCGTATCGAATTGTCCATGTATCCCGAAAAATAGAGGATCTACGTTGAATCTAATTATTGGCCTTGAGAATTAAAAAAGACTAAAATTGTATCGTGTTCGACTGGAACCAGTGTGAACACAGTGCAAAAACTGTGATAAGCGCTGTATAAAGCAGCAAATGTGGAGTAGAACGCGTATCGAATTGTCCATGTATCCCGAAAAATAGAGGATCTACGTTGAATCTAATTATTGGCCTTGAGAATTAAAAAAGACTAAAATTGTATCGTGTTCGACTGGAACCAGTGTGAACACAGTGCAAAAACTGTGATAAGCGCTGTATAAAGCAGCAAATGTGGAGTAGAACGCGTATCGAATTGTCCATGTATCCCGAAAAATAGAGGATCTACGTTGAATCTAATTATTGGCCTTGAGAATTAAAAAAGACTAAAATTGTATCGTGTTCGACTGGAACCAGTGTGAACACAGTGCAAAAACTGTGATAAGCGCTGTATAAAGCAGCAAATGTGGAGTAGAACGCGTATCGAATTGTCCATGTATCCCGAAAAATAGAGGATCTACGTTGAATCTAATTATTGGCCTTGAGAATTAAAAAAGACTAAAATTGTATCGTGTTCGACTGGAACCAGTGTGAACACAGTGCAAAAACTGTGATAAGCGCTGTATAAAGCAGCAAATGTGGAGTAGAACGCGTATCGAATTGTCCATGTATCCCGAAAAATAGAGGATCTACGTTGAATCTAATTATTGGCCTTGAGAATTAAAAAAGACTAAAATTGTATCGTGTTCGACTGGAACCAGTGTGAACACAGTGCAAAAACTGTGATAAGCGCTGTATAAAGCAGCAAATGTGGAGTAGAACGCGTATCGAATTGTCCATGTATCCCGAAAAATAGAGGATCTACGTTGAATCTAATTATTGGCCTTGAGAATTAAAAAAGACTAAAATTGTATCGTGTTCGACTGGAACCAGTGTGAACACAGTGCAAAAACTGTGATAAGCGCTGTATAAAGCAGCAAATGTGGAGTAGAACGCGTATCGAATTGTCCATGTATCCCGAAAAATAGAGGATCTACGTTGAATCTAATTATTGGCCTTGAGAATTAAAAAAGACTAAAATTGTATCGTGTTCGACTGGAACCAGTGTGAACACAGTGCAAAAACTGTGATAAGCGCTGTATAAAGCAGCAAATGTGGAGTAGAACGCGTATCGAATTGTCCATGTATCCCGAAAAATAGAGGATCTACGTTGAATCTAATTATTGGCCTTGAGAATTAAAAAAGACTAAAATTGTATCGTGTTCGACTGGAACCAGTGTGAACACAGTGCAAAAACTGTGATAAGCGCTGTATAAAGCAGCAAATGTGGAGTAGAACGCGTATCGAATTGTCCATGTATCCCGAAAAATAGAGGATCTACGTTGAATCTAATTATTGGCCTTGAGAATTAAAAAAGACTAAAATTGTATCGTGTTCGACTGGAACCAGTGTGAACACAGTGCAAAAACTGTGATAAGCGCTGTATAAAGCAGCAAATGTGGAGTAGAACGCGTATCGAATTGTCCATGTATCCCGAAAAATAGAGGATCTACGTTGAATCTAATTATTGGCCTTGAGAATTAAAAAAGACTAAAATTGTATCGTGTTCGACTGGAACCAGTGTGAACACAGTGCAAAAACTGTGATAAGCGCTGTATAAAGCAGCAAATGTGGAGTAGAACGCGTATCGAATTGTCCATGTATCCCGAAAAATAGAGGATCTACGTTGAATCTAATTATTGGCCTTGAGAATTAAAAAAGACTAAAATTGTATCGTGTTCGACTGGAACCAGTGTGAACACAGTGCAAAAACTGTGATAAGCGCTGTATAAAGCAGCAAATGTGGAGTAGAACGCGTATCGAATTGTCCATGTATCCCGAAAAATAGAGGATCTACGTTGAATCTAATTATTGGCCTTGAGAATTAAAAAAGACTAAAATTGTATCGTGTTCGACTGGAACCAGTGTGAACACAGTGCAAAAACTGTGATGAGCGCTGTATAAAGCAGCAAATGTGGAGTAGAACGCGTATCGAATTGTCCATGTATCCCGAAAAATAGAGGATCTACGTTGAATCTAATTATTGGCCTTGAGAATAAGACTAAAATTGTATCGTGTTCGACTGGAACCAGTGTGAACACAGTGCAAAAACTGTGATAAGCGCTGTATAAAGCAGCAAATGTGGAGTAGAACGCGTATCGAATTGTCCATGTATCCCGAAAAATAGAGGATCTACGTTGAATCTAATTATTGGCCTTGAGAATTAAAAAAGACTAAAATTGTATCGTGTTCGACTGGAACCAGTGTGAACACAGTGCAAAAACTGTGATAAGCGCTGTATAAAGCAGCAAATGTGGAGTAGAACGCGTATCGAATTGTCCATGTATCCCGAAAAATAGAGGATCTACGTTGAATCTAATTATTGGCCTTGAGAATTAAAAAAGACTAAAATTGTATCGTGTTCGACTGGAACCAGTGTGAACACAGTGCAAAAACTGTGATAAGCGCTGTATAAAGCAGCAAATGTGGAGTAGAACGCGTATCGAATTGTCCATGTATCCCGAAAAATAGAGGATCTACGTTGAATCTAATTATTGGCCTTGAGAATTAAAAAAGACTAAAATTGTATCGTGTTCGACTGGAACCAGTGTGAACACAGTGCAAAAACTGTGATAAGCGCTGTATAAAGCAGCAAATGTGGAGTAGAACGCGTATCGAATTGTCCATGTATCCCGAAAAATAGAGGATCTACGTTGAATCTAATTATTGGCCTTGAGAATTAAAAAAGACTAAAATTGTATCGTGTTCGACTGGAACCAGTGTGAACACAGTGCAAAAACTGTGATAAGCGCTGTATAAAGCAGCAAATGTGGAGTAGAACGCGTATCGAATTGTCCATGTATCCCGAAAAATAGAGGATCTACGTTGAATCTAATTATTGGCCTTGAGAATTAAAAAAGACTAAAATTGTATCGTGTTCGACTGGAACCAGTGTGAACACAGTGCAAAAACTGTGATAAGCGCTGTATAAAGCAGCAAATGTGGAGTAGAACGCGTATCGAATTGTCCATGTATCCCGAAAAATAGAGGATCTACGTTGAATCTAATTATTGGCCTTGAGAATTAAAAAAGACTAAAATTGTATCGTGTTCGACTGGAACCAGTGTGAACACAGTGCAAAAACTGTGATAAGCGCTGTATAAAGCAGCAAATGTGGAGTAGAACGCGTATCGAATTGTCCATGTATCCCGAAAAATAGAGGATCTACGTTGAATCTAATTATTGGCCTTGAGAATTAAAAAAGACTAAAATTGTATCGTGTTCGACTGGAACCAGTGTGAACACAGTGCAAAAACTGTGATAAGCGCTGTATAAAGCAGCAAATGTGGAGTAGAACGCGTATCGAATTGTCCATGTATCCCGAAAAATAGAGGATCTACGTTGAATCTAATTATTGGCCTTGAGAATTAAAAAAGACTAAAATTGTATCGTGTTCGACTGGAACCAGTGTGAACACAGTGCAAAAACTGTGATAAGCGCTGTATAAAGCAGCAAATGTGGAGTAGAACGCGTATCGAATTGTCCATGTATCCCGAAAAATAGAGGATCTACGTTGAATCTAATTATTGGCCTTGAGAATTAAAAAAGACTAAAATTGTATCGTGTTCGACTGGAACCAGTGTGAACACAGTGCAAAAACTGTGATAAGCGCTGTATAAAGCAGCAAATGTGGAGTAGAACGCGTATCGAATTGTCCATGTATCCCGAAAAATAGAGGATCTACGTTGAATCTAATTATTGGCCTTGAGAATTAAAAAAGACTAAAATTGTATCGTGTTCGACTGGAACCAGTGTGAACACAGTGCAAAAACTGTGATAAGCGCTGTATAAAGCAGCAAATGTGGAGTAGAACGCGTATCGAATTGTCCATGTATCCCGAAAAATAGAGGATCTACGTTGAATCTAATTATTGGCCTTGAGAATTAAAAAAGACTAAAATTGTATCGTGTTCGACTGGAACCAGTGTGAACACAGTGCAAAAACTGTGATAAGCGCTGTATAAAGCAGCAAATGTGGAGTAGAACGCGTATCGAATTGTCCATGTATCCCGAAAAATAGAGGATCTACGTTGAATCTAATTATTGGCCTTGAGAATTAAAAAAGACTAAAATTGTATCGTGTTCGACTGGAACCAGTGTGAACACAGTGCAAAAACTGTGATAAGCGCTGTATAAAGCAGCAAATGTGGAGTAGAACGCGTATCGAATTGTCCATGTATCCCGAAAAATAGAGGATCTACGTTGAATCTAATTATTGGCCTTGAGAATTAAAAAAGACTAAAATTGTATCGTGTTCGACTGGAACCAGTGTGAACACAGTGCAAAAACTGTGATAAGCGCTGTATAAAGCAGCAAATGTGGAGTAGAACGCGTATCGAATTGTCCATGTATCCCGAAAAATAGAGGATCTACGTTGAATCTAATTATTGGCCTTGAGAATTAAAAAAGACTAAAATTGTATCGTGTTCGACTGGAACCAGTGTGAACACAGTGCAAAAACTGTGATAAGCGCTGTATAAAGCAGCAAATGTGGAGTAGAACGCGTATCGAATTGTCCATGTATCCCGAAAAATAGAGGATCTACGTTGAATCTAATTATTGGCCTTGAGAATTAAAAAAGACTAAAATTGTATCGTGTTCGACTGGAACCAGTGTGAACACAGTGCAAAAACTGTGATAAGCGCTGTATAAAGCAGCAAATGTGGAGTAGAACGCGTATCGAATTGTCCATGTATCCCGAAAAATAGAGGATCTACGTTGAATCTAATTATTGGCCTTGAGAATTAAAAAAGACTAAAATTGTATCGTGTTCGACTGGAACCAGTGTGAACACAGTGCAAAAACTGTGATAAGCGCTGTATAAAGCAGCAAATGTGGAGTAGAACGCGTATCGAATTGTCCATGTATCCCGAAAAATAGAGGATCTACGTTGAATCTAATTATTGGCCTTGAGAATTAAAAAAGACTAAAATTGTATCGTGTTCGACTGGAACCAGTGTGAACACAGTGCAAAAACTGTGATAAGCGCTGTATAAAGCAGCAAATGTGGAGTAGAACGCGTATCGAATTGTCCATGTATCCCGAAAAATAGAGGATCTACGTTGAATCTAATTATTGGCCTTGAGAATTAAAAAAGACTAAAATTGTATCGTGTTCGACTGGAACCAGTGTGAACACAGTGCAAAAACTGTGATAAGCGCTGTATAAAGCAGCAAATGTGGAGTAGAACGCGTATCGAATTGTCCATGTATCCCGAAAAATAGAGGATCTACGTTGAATCTAATTATTGGCCTTGAGAATTAAAAAAGACTAAAATTGTATCGTGTTCGACTGGAACCAGTGTGAACACAGTGCAAAAACTGTGATAAGCGCTGTATAAAGCAGCAAATGTGGAGTAGAACGCGTATCGAATTGTCCATGTATCCCGAAAAATAGAGGATCTACGTTGAATCTAATTATTGGCCTTGAGAATTAAAAAAGACTAAAATTGTATCGTGTTCGACTGGAACCAGTGTGAACACAGTGCAAAAACTGTGATAAGCGCTGTATAAAGCAGCAAATGTGGAGTAGAACGCGTATCGAATTGTCCATGTATCCCGAAAAATAGAGGATCTACGTTGAATCTAATTATTGGCCTTGAGAATTAAAAAAGACTAAAATTGTATCGTGTTCGACTGGAACCAGTGTGAACACAGTGCAAAAACTGTGATAAGCGCTGTATAAAGCAGCAAATGTGGAGTAGAACGCGTATCGAATTGTCCATGTATCCCGAAAAATAGAGGATCTACGTTGAATCTAATTATTGGCCTTGAGAATTAAAAAAGACTAAAATTGTATCGTGTTCGACTGGAACCAGTGTGAACACAGTGCAAAAACTGTGATAAGCGCTGTATAAAGCAGCAAATGTGGAGTAGAACGCGTATCGAATTGTCCATGTATCCCGAAAAATAGAGGATCTACGTTGAATCTAATTATTGGCCTTGAGAATTAAAAAAGACTAAAATTGTATCGTGTTCGACTGGAACCAGTGTGAACACAGTGCAAAAACTGTGATAAGCGCTGTATAAAGCAGCAAATGTGGAGTAGAACGCGTATCGAATTGTCCATGTATCCCGAAAAATAGAGGATCTACGTTGAATCTAATTATTGGCCTTGAGAATTAAAAAAGACTAAAATTGTATCGTGTTCGACTGGAACCAGTGTGAACACAGTGCAAAAACTGTGATAAGCGCTGTATAAAGCAGCAAATGTGGAGTAGAACGCGTATCGAATTGTCCATGTATCCCGAAAAATAGAGGATCTACGTTGAATCTAATTATTGGCCTTGAGAATTAAAAAAGACTAAAATTGTATCGTGTTCGACTGGAACCAGTGTGAACACAGTGCAAAAACTGTGATAAGCGCTGTATAAAGCAGCAAATGTGGAGTAGAACGCGTATCGAATTGTCCATGTATCCCGAAAAATAGAGGATCTACGTTGAATCTAATTATTGGCCTTGAGAATTAAAAAAGACTAAAATTGTATCGTGTTCGACTGGAACCAGTGTGAACACAGTGCAAAAACTGTGATAAGCGCTGTATAAAGCAGCAAATGTGGAGTAGAACGCGTATCGAATTGTCCATGTATCCCGAAAAATAGAGGATCTACGTTGAATCTAATTATTGGCCTTGAGAATTAAAAAAGACTAAAATTGTATCGTGTTCGACTGGAACCAGTGTGAACACAGTGCAAAAACTGTGATAAGCGCTGTATAAAGCAGCAAATGTGGAGTAGAACGCGTATCGAATTGTCCATGTATCCCGAAAAATAGAGGATCTACGTTGAATCTAATTATTGGCCTTGAGAATTAAAAAAGACTAAAATTGTATCGTGTTCGACTGGAACCAGTGTGAACACAGTGCAAAAACTGTGATAAGCGCTGTATAAAGCAGCAAATGTGGAGTAGAACGCGTATCGAATTGTCCATGTATCCCGAAAAATAGAGGATCTACGTTGAATCTAATTATTGGCCTTGAGAATTAAAAAAGACTAAAATTGTATCGTGTTCGACTGGAACCAGTGTGAACACAGTGCAAAAACTGTGATAAGCGCTGTATAAAGCAGCAAATGTGGAGTAGAACGCGTATCGAATTGTCCATGTATCCCGAAAAATAGAGGATCTACGTTGAATCTAATTATTGGCCTTGAGAATTAAAAAAGACTAAAATTGTATCGTGTTCGACTGGAACCAGTGTGAACACAGTGCAAAAACTGTGATAAGCGCTGTATAAAGCAGCAAATGTGGAGTAGAACGCGTATCGAATTGTCCATGTATCCCGAAAAATAGAGGATCTACGTTGAATCTAATTATTGGCCTTGAGAATTAAAAAAGACTAAAATTGTATCGTGTTCGACTGGAACCAGTGTGAACACAGTGCAAAAACTGTGATAAGCGCTGTATAAAGCAGCAAATGTGGAGTAGAACGCGTATCGAATTGTCCATGTATCCCGAAAAATAGAGGATCTACGTTGAATCTAATTATTGGCCTTGAGAATTAAAAAAGACTAAAATTGTATCGTGTTCGACTGGAACCAGTGTGAACACAGTGCAAAAACTGTGATAAGCGCTGTATAAAGCAGCAAATGTGGAGTAGAACGCGTATCGAATTGTCCATGTATCCCGAAAAATAGAGGATCTACGTTGAATCTAATTATTGGCCTTGAGAATTAAAAAAGACTAAAATTGTATCGTGTTCGACTGGAACCAGTGTGAACACAGTGCAAAAACTGTGATAAGCGCTGTATAAAGCAGCAAATGTGGAGTAGAACGCGTATCGAATTGTCCATGTATCCCGAAAAATAGAGGATCTACGTTGAATCTAATTATTGGCCTTGAGAATTAAAAAAGACTAAAATTGTATCGTGTTCGACTGGAACCAGTGTGAACACAGTGCAAAAACTGTGATAAGCGCTGTATAAAGCAGCAAATGTGGAGTAGAACGCGTATCGAATTGTCCATGTATCCCGAAAAATAGAGGATCTACGTTGAATCTAATTATTGGCCTTGAGAATTAAAAAAGACTAAAATTGTATCGTGTTCGACTGGAACCAGTGTGAACACAGTGCAAAAACTGTGATAAGCGCTGTATAAAGCAGCAAATGTGGAGTAGAACGCGTATCGAATTGTCCATGTATCCCGAAAAATAGAGGATCTACGTTGAATCTAATTATTGGCCTTGAGAATTAAAAAAGACTAAAATTGTATCGTGTTCGACTGGAACCAGTGTGAACACAGTGCAAAAACTGTGATAAGCGCTGTATAAAGCAGCAAATGTGGAGTAGAACGCGTATCGAATTGTCCATGTATCCCGAAAAATAGAGGATCTACGTTGAATCTAATTATTGGCCTTGAGAATTAAAAAAGACTAAAATTGTATCGTGTTCGACTGGAACCAGTGTGAACACAGTGCAAAAACTGTGATAAGCGCTGTATAAAGCAGCAAATGTGGAGTAGAACGCGTATCGAATTGTCCATGTATCCCGAAAAATAGAGGATCTACGTTGAATCTAATTATTGGCCTTGAGAATTAAAAAAGACTAAAATTGTATCGTGTTCGACTGGAACCAGTGTGAACACAGTGCAAAAACTGTGATAAGCGCTGTATAAAGCAGCAAATGTGGAGTAGAACGCGTATCGAATTGTCCATGTATCCCGAAAAATAGAGGATCTACGTTGAATCTAATTATTGGCCTTGAGAATTAAAAAAGACTAAAATTGTATCGTGTTCGACTGGAACCAGTGTGAACACAGTGCAAAAACTGTGATAAGCGCTGTATAAAGCAGCAAATGTGGAGTAGAACGCGTATCGAATTGTCCATGTATCCCGAAAAATAGAGGATCTACGTTGAATCTAATTATTGGCCTTGAGAATTAAAAAAGACTAAAATTGTATCGTGTTCGACTGGAACCAGTGTGAACACAGTGCAAAAACTGTGATAAGCGCTGTATAAAGCAGCAAATGTGGAGTAGAACGCGTATCGAATTGTCCATGTATCCCGAAAAATAGAGGATCTACGTTGAATCTAATTATTGGCCTTGAGAATTAAAAAAGACTAAAATTGTATCGTGTTCGACTGGAACCAGTGTGAACACAGTGCAAAAACTGTGATAAGCGCTGTATAAAGCAGCAAATGTGGAGTAGAACGCGTATCGAATTGTCCATGTATCCCGAAAAATAGAGGATCTACGTTGAATCTAATTATTGGCCTTGAGAATTAAAAAAGACTAAAATTGTATCGTGTTCGACTGGAACCAGTGTGAACACAGTGCAAAAACTGTGATAAGCGCTGTATAAAGCAGCAAATGTGGAGTAGAACGCGTATCGAATTGTCCATGTATCCCGAAAAATAGAGGATCTACGTTGAATCTAATTATTGGCCTTGAGAATTAAAAAAGACTAAAATTGTATCGTGTTCGACTGGAACCAGTGTGAACACAGTGCAAAAACTGTGATAAGCGCTGTATAAAGCAGCAAATGTGGAGTAGAACGCGTATCGAATTGTCCATGTATCCCGAAAAATAGAGGATCTACGTTGAATCTAATTATTGGCCTTGAGAATTAAAAAAGACTAAAATTGTATCGTGTTCGACTGGAACCAGTGTGAACACAGTGCAAAAACTGTGATAAGCGCTGTATAAAGCAGCAAATGTGGAGTAGAACGCGTATCGAATTGTCCATGTATCCCGAAAAATAGAGGATCTACGTTGAATCTAATTATTGGCCTTGAGAATTAAAAAAGACTAAAATTGTATCGTGTTCGACTGGAACCAGTGTGAACACAGTGCAAAAACTGTGATAAGCGCTGTATAAAGCAGCAAATGTGGAGTAGAACGCGTATCGAATTGTCCATGTATCCCGAAAAATAGAGGATCTACGTTGAATCTAATTATTGGCCTTGAGAATTAAAAAAGACTAAAATTGTATCGTGTTCGACTGGAACCAGTGTGAACACAGTGCAAAAACTGTGATAAGCGCTGTATAAAGCAGCAAATGTGGAGTAGAACGCGTATCGAATTGTCCATGTATCCCGAAAAATAGAGGATCTACGTTGAATCTAATTATTGGCCTTGAGAATTAAAAAAGACTAAAATTGTATCGTGTTCGACTGGAACCAGTGTGAACACAGTGCAAAAACTGTGATAAGCGCTGTATAAAGCAGCAAATGTGGAGTAGAACGCGTATCGAATTGTCCATGTATCCCGAAAAATAGAGGATCTACGTTGAATCTAATTATTGGCCTTGAGAATTAAAAAAGACTAAAATTGTATCGTGTTCGACTGGAACCAGTGTGAACACAGTGCAAAAACTGTGATAAGCGCTGTATAAAGCAGCAAATGTGGAGTAGAACGCGTATCGAATTGTCCATGTATCCCGAAAAATAGAGGATCTACGTTGAATCTAATTATTGGCCTTGAGAATTAAAAAAGACTAAAATTGTATCGTGTTCGACTGGAACCAGTGTGAACACAGTGCAAAAACTGTGATAAGCGCTGTATAAAGCAGCAAATGTGGAGTAGAACGCGTATCGAATTGTCCATGTATCCCGAAAAATAGAGGATCTACGTTGAATCTAATTATTGGCCTTGAGAATTAAAAAAGACTAAAATTGTATCGTGTTCGACTGGAACCAGTGTGAACACAGTGCAAAAACTGTGATAAGCGCTGTATAAAGCAGCAAATGTGGAGTAGAACGCGTATCGAATTGTCCATGTATCCCGAAAAATAGAGGATCTACGTTGAATCTAATTATTGGCCTTGAGAATTAAAAAAGACTAAAATTGTATCGTGTTCGACTGGAACCAGTGTGAACACAGTGCAAAAACTGTGATAAGCGCTGTATAAAGCAGCAAATGTGGAGTAGAACGCGTATCGAATTGTCCATGTATCCCGAAAAATAGAGGATCTACGTTGAATCTAATTATTGGCCTTGAGAATTAAAAAAGACTAAAATTGTATCGTGTTCGACTGGAACCAGTGTGAACACAGTGCAAAAACTGTGATAAGCGCTGTATAAAGCAGCAAATGTGGAGTAGAACGCGTATCGAATTGTCCATGTATCCCGAAAAATAGAGGATCTACGTTGAATCTAATTATTGGCCTTGAGAATTAAAAAAGACTAAAATTGTATCGTGTTCGACTGGAACCAGTGTGAACACAGTGCAAAAACTGTGATAAGCGCTGTATAAAGCAGCAAATGTGGAGTAGAACGCGTATCGAATTGTCCATGTATCCCGAAAAATAGAGGATCTACGTTGAATCTAATTATTGGCCTTGAGAATTAAAAAAGACTAAAATTGTATCGTGTTCGACTGGAACCAGTGTGAACACAGTGCAAAAACTGTGATAAGCGCTGTATAAAGCAGCAAATGTGGAGTAGAACGCGTATCGAATTGTCCATGTATCCCGAAAAATAGAGGATCTACGTTGAATCTAATTATTGGCCTTGAGAATTAAAAAAGACTAAAATTGTATCGTGTTCGACTGGAACCAGTGTGAACACAGTGCAAAAACTGTGATAAGCGCTGTATAAAGCAGCAAATGTGGAGTAGAACGCGTATCGAATTGTCCATGTATCCCGAAAAATAGAGGATCTACGTTGAATCTAATTATTGGCCTTGAGAATTAAAAAAGACTAAAATTGTATCGTGTTCGACTGGAACCAGTGTGAACACAGTGCAAAAACTGTGATAAGCGCTGTATAAAGCAGCAAATGTGGAGTAGAACGCGTATCGAATTGTCCATGTATCCCGAAAAATAGAGGATCTACGTTGAATCTAATTATTGGCCTTGAGAATTAAAAAAGACTAAAATTGTATCGTGTTCGACTGGAACCAGTGTGAACACAGTGCAAAAACTGTGATAAGCGCTGTATAAAGCAGCAAATGTGGAGTAGAACGCGTATCGAATTGTCCATGTATCCCGAAAAATAGAGGATCTACGTTGAATCTAATTATTGGCCTTGAGAATTAAAAAAGACTAAAATTGTATCGTGTTCGACTGGAACCAGTGTGAACACAGTGCAAAAACTGTGATAAGCGCTGTATAAAGCAGCAAATGTGGAGTAGAACGCGTATCGAATTGTCCATGTATCCCGAAAAATAGAGGATCTACGTTGAATCTGAATTATTGGCCTTGAGAATTAAAAAAGACTAAAATTGTATCGTGTTCGACTGGAACCAGTGTGAACACAGTGCAAAAACTGTGATAAGCGCTGTATAAAGCAGCAAATGTGGAGTAGAACGCGTATCGAATTGTCCATGTATCCCGAAAAATAGAGGATCTACGTTGAATCTAATTATTGGCCTTGAGAATTAAAAAAGACTAAAATTGTATCGTGTTCGACTGGAACCAGTGTGAACACAGTGCAAAAACTGTGATAAGCGCTGTATAAAGCAGCAAATGTGGAGTAGAACGCGTATCGAATTGTCCATGTATCCCGAAAAATAGAGGATCTACGTTGAATCTAATTATTGGCCTTGAGAATTAAAAAAGACTAAAATTGTATCGTGTTCGACTGGAACCAGTGTGAACACAGTGCAAAAACTGTGATAAGCGCTGTATAAAGCAGCAAATGTGGAGTAGAACGCGTATCGAATTGTCCATGTATCCCGAAAAATAGAGGATCTACGTTGAATCTAATTATTGGCCTTGAGAATTAAAAAAGACTAAAATTGTATCGTGTTCGACTGGAACCAGTGTGAACACAGTGCAAAAACTGTGATAAGCGCTGTATAAAGCAGCAAATGTGGAGTAGAACGCGTATCGAATTGTCCATGTATCCCGAAAAATAGAGGATCTACGTTGAATCTAATTATTGGCCTTGAGAATTAAAAAAGACTAAAATTGTATCGTGTTCGACTGGAACCAGTGTGAACACAGTGCAAAAACTGTGATAAGCGCTGTATAAAGCAGCAAATGTGGAGTAGAACGCGTATCGAATTGTCCATGTATCCCGAAAAATAGAGGATCTACGTTGAATCTAATTATTGGCCTTGAGAATTAAAAAAGACTAAAATTGTATCGTGTTCGACTGGAACCAGTGTGAACACAGTGCAAAAACTGTGATAAGCGCTGTATAAAGCAGCAAATGTGGAGTAGAACGCGTATCGAATTGTCCATGTATCCCGAAAAATAGAGGATCTACGTTGAATCTAATTATTGGCCTTGAGAATTAAAAAAGACTAAAATTGTATCGTGTTCGACTGGAACCAGTGTGAACACAGTGCAAAAACTGTGATAAGCGCTGTATAAAGCAGCAAATGTGGAGTAGAACGCGTATCGAATTGTCCATGTATCCCGAAAAATAGAGGATCTACGTTGAATCTAATTATTGGCCTTGAGAATTAAAAAAGACTAAAATTGTATCGTGTTCGACTGGAACCAGTGTGAACACAGTGCAAAAACTGTGATAAGCGCTGTATAAAGCAGCAAATGTGGAGTAGAACGCGTATCGAATTGTCCATGTATCCCGAAAAATAGAGGATCTACGTTGAATCTAATTATTGGCCTTGAGAATTAAAAAAGACTAAAATTGTATCGTGTTCGACTGGAACCAGTGTGAACACAGTGCAAAAACTGTGATAAGCGCTGTATAAAGCAGCAAATGTGGAGTAGAACGCGTATCGAATTGTCCATGTATCCCGAAAAATAGAGGATCTACGTTGAATCTAATTATTGGCCTTGAGAATTAAAAAAGACTAAAATTGTATCGTGTTCGACTGGAACCAGTGTGAACACAGTGCAAAAACTGTGATAAGCGCTGTATAAAGCAGCAAATGTGGAGTAGAACGCGTATCGAATTGTCCATGTATCCCGAAAAATAGAGGATCTACGTTGAATCTAATTATTGGCCTTGAGAATTAAAAAAGACTAAAATTGTATCGTGTTCGACTGGAACCAGTGTGAACACAGTGCAAAAACTGTGATAAGCGCTGTATAAAGCAGCAAATGTGGAGTAGAACGCGTATCGAATTGTCCATGTATCCCGAAAAATAGAGGATCTACGTTGAATCTAATTATTGGCCTTGAGAATTAAAAAAGACTAAAATTGTATCGTGTTCGACTGGAACCAGTGTGAACACAGTGCAAAAACTGTGATAAGCGCTGTATAAAGCAGCAAATGTGGAGTAGAACGCGTATCGAATTGTCCATGTATCCCGAAAAATAGAGGATCTACGTTGAATCTAATTATTGGCCTTGAGAATTAAAAAAGACTAAAATTGTATCGTGTTCGACTGGAACCAGTGTGAACACAGTGCAAAAACTGTGATAAGCGCTGTATAAAGCAGCAAATGTGGAGTAGAACGCGTATCGAATTGTCCATGTATCCCGAAAAATAGAGGATCTACGTTGAATCTAATTATTGGCCTTGAGAATTAAAAAAGACTAAAATTGTATCGTGTTCGACTGGAACCAGTGTGAACACAGCGCAAAAACTGTGATAAGCGCTGTATAAAGCAGCAAATGTGGAGTAGAACGCGTATCGAATTGTCCATGTATCCCGAAAAATAGAGGATCTACGTTGAATCTAATTATTGGCCTTGAGAATTAAAAAAGACTAAAATTGTATCGTGTTCGACTGGAACCAGTGTGAACACAGTGCAAAAACTGTGATAAGCGCTGTATAAAGCAGCAAATGTGGAGTAGAACGCGTATCGAATTGTCCATGTATCCCGAAAAATAGAGGATCTACGTTGAATCTAATTATTGGCCTTGAGAATTAAAAAAGACTAAAATTGTATCGTGTTCGACTGGAACCAGTGTGAACACAGTGCAAAAACTGTGATAAGCGCTGTATAAAGCAGCAAATGTGGAGTAGAACGCGTATCGAATTGTCCATGTATCCCGAAAAATAGAGGATCTACGTTGAATCTAATTATTGGCCTTGAGAATTAAAAAAGACTAAAATTGTATCGTGTTCGACTGGAACCAGTGTGAACACAGTGCAAAAACTGTGATAAGCGCTGTATAAAGCAGCAAATGTGGAGTAGAACGCGTATCGAATTGTCCATGTATCCCGAAAAATAGAGGATCTACGTTGAATCTAATTATTGGCCTTGAGAATTAAAAAAGACTAAAATTGTATCGTGTTCGACTGGAACCAGTGTGAACACAGTGCAAAAACTGTGATAAGCGCTGTATAAAGCAGCAAATGTGGAGTAGAACGCGTATCGAATTGTCCATGTATCCCGAAAAATAGAGGATCTACGTTGAATCTAATTATTGGCCTTGAGAATTAAAAAAGACTAAAATTGTATCGTGTTCGACTGGAACCAGTGTGAACACAGTGCAAAAACTGTGATAAGCGCTGTATAAAGCAGCAAATGTGGAGTAGAACGCGTATCGAATTGTCCATGTATCCCGAAAAATAGAGGATCTACGTTGAATCTAATTATTGGCCTTGAGAATTAAAAAAGACTAAAATTGTATCGTGTTCGACTGGAACCAGTGTGAACACAGTGCAAAAACTGTGATAAGCGCTGTATAAAGCAGCAAATGTGGAGTAGAACGCGTATCGAATTGTCCATGTATCCCGAAAAATAGAGGATCTACGTTGAATCTAATTATTGGCCTTGAGAATTAAAAAAGACTAAAATTGTATCGTGTTCGACTGGAACCAGTGTGAACACAGTGCAAAAACTGTGATAAGCGCTGTATAAAGCAGCAAATGTGGAGTAGAACGCGTATCGAATTGTCCATGTATCCCGAAAAATAGAGGATCTACGTTGAATCTAATTATTGGCCTTGAGAATTAAAAAAGACTAAAATTGTATCGTGTTCGACTGGAACCAGTGTGAACACAGTGCAAAAACTGTGATAAGCGCTGTATAAAGCAGCAAATGTGGAGTAGAACGCGTATCGAATTGTCCATGTATCCCGAAAAATAGAGGATCTACGTTGAATCTAATTATTGGCCTTGAGAATTAAAAAAGACTAAAATTGTATCGTGTTCGACTGGAACCAGTGTGAACACAGTGCAAAAACTGTGATAAGCGCTGTATAAAGCAGCAAATGTGGAGTAGAACGCGTATCGAATTGTCCATGTATCCCGAAAAATAGAGGATCTACGTTGAATCTAATTATTGGCCTTGAGAATTAAAAAAGACTAAAATTGTATCGTGTTCGACTGGAACCAGTGTGAACACAGTGCAAAAACTGTGATAAGCGCTGTATAAAGCAGCAAATGTGGAGTAGAACGCGTATCGAATTGTCCATGTATCCCGAAAAATAGAGGATCTACGTTGAATCTAATTATTGGCCTTGAGAATTAAAAAAGACTAAAATTGTATCGTGTTCGACTGGAACCAGTGTGAACACAGTGCAAAAACTGTGATAAGCGCTGTATAAAGCAGCAAATGTGGAGTAGAACGCGTATCGAATTGTCCATGTATCCCGAAAAATAGAGGATCTACGTTGAATCTAATTATTGGCCTTGAGAATTAAAAAAGACTAAAATTGTATCGTGTTCGACTGGAACCAGTGTGAACACAGTGCAAAAACTGTGATAAGCGCTGTATAAAGCAGCAAATGTGGAGTAGAACGCGTATCGAATTGTCCATGTATCCCGAAAAATAGAGGATCTACGTTGAATCTAATTATTGGCCTTGAGAATTAAAAAAGACTAAAATTGTATCGTGTTCGACTGGAACCAGTGTGAACACAGTGCAAAAACTGTGATAAGCGCTGTATAAAGCAGCAAATGTGGAGTAGAACGCGTATCGAATTGTCCATGTATCCCGAAAAATAGAGGATCTACGTTGAATCTAATTATTGGCCTTGAGAATTAAAAAAGACTAAAATTGTATCGTGTTCGACTGGAACCAGTGTGAACACAGTGCAAAAACTGTGATAAGCGCTGTATAAAGCAGCAAATGTGGAGTAGAACGCGTATCGAATTGTCCATGTATCCCGAAAAATAGAGGATCTACGTTGAATCTAATTATTGGCCTTGAGAATTAAAAAAGACTAAAATTGTATCGTGTTCGACTGGAACCAGTGTGAACACAGTGCAAAAACTGTGATAAGCGCTGTATAAAGCAGCAAATGTGGAGTAGAACGCGTATCGAATTGTCCATGTATCCCGAAAAATAGAGGATCTACGTTGAATCTAATTATTGGCCTTGAGAATTAAAAAAGACTAAAATTGTATCGTGTTCGACTGGAACCAGTGTGAACACAGTGCAAAAACTGTGATAAGCGCTGTATAAAGCAGCAAATGTGGAGTAGAACGCGTATCGAATTGTCCATGTATCCCGAAAAATAGAGGATCTACGTTGAATCTAATTATTGGCCTTGAGAATTAAAAAAGACTAAAATTGTATCGTGTTCGACTGGAACCAGTGTGAACACAGTGCAAAAACTGTGATAAGCGCTGTATAAAGCAGCAAATGTGGAGTAGAACGCGTATCGAATTGTCCATGTATCCCGAAAAATAGAGGATCTACGTTGAATCTAATTATTGGCCTTGAGAATTAAAAAAGACTAAAATTGTATCGTGTTCGACTGGAACCAGTGTGAACACAGTGCAAAAACTGTGATAAGCGCTGTATAAAGCAGCAAATGTGGAGTAGAACGCGTATCGAATTGTCCATGTATCCCGAAAAATAGAGGATCTACGTTGAATCTAATTATTGGCCTTGAGAATTAAAAAAGACTAAAATTGTATCGTGTTCGACTGGAACCAGTGTGAACACAGTGCAAAAACTGTGATAAGCGCTGTATAAAGCAGCAAATGTGGAGTAGAACGCGTATCGAATTGTCCATGTATCCCGAAAAATAGAGGATCTACGTTGAATCTAATTATTGGCCTTGAGAATTAAAAAAGACTAAAATTGTATCGTGTTCGACTGGAACCAGTGTGAACACAGTGCAAAAACTGTGATAAGCGCTGTATAAAGCAGCAAATGTGGAGTAGAACGCGTATCGAATTGTCCATGTATCCCGAAAAATAGAGGATCTACGTTGAATCTAATTATTGGCCTTGAGAATTAAAAAAGACTAAAATTGTATCGTGTTCGACTGGAACCAGTGTGAACACAGTGCAAAAACTGTGATAAGCGCTGTATAAAGCAGCAAATGTGGAGTAGAACGCGTATCGAATTGTCCATGTATCCCGAAAAATAGAGGATCTACGTTGAATCTAATTATTGGCCTTGAGAATTAAAAAAGACTAAAATTGTATCGTGTTCGACTGGAACCAGTGTGAACACAGTGCAAAAACTGTGATAAGCGCTGTATAAAGCAGCAAATGTGGAGTAGAACGCGTATCGAATTGTCCATGTATCCCGAAAAATAGAGGATCTACGTTGAATCTAATTATTGGCCTTGAGAATTAAAAAAGACTAAAATTGTATCGTGTTCGACTGGAACCAGTGTGAACACAGTGCAAAAACTGTGATAAGCGCTGTATAAAGCAGCAAATGTGGAGTAGAACGCGTATCGAATTGTCCATGTATCCCGAAAAATAGAGGATCTACGTTGAATCTAATTATTGGCCTTGAGAATTAAAAAAGACTAAAATTGTATCGTGTTCGACTGGAACCAGTGTGAACACAGTGCAAAAACTGTGATAAGCGCTGTATAAAGCAGCAAATGTGGAGTAGAACGCGTATCGAATTGTCCATGTATCCCGAAAAATAGAGGATCTACGTTGAATCTAATTATTGGCCTTGAGAATTAAAAAAGACTAAAATTGTATCGTGTTCGACTGGAACCAGTGTGAACACAGTGCAAAAACTGTGATAAGCGCTGTATAAAGCAGCAAATGTGGAGTAGAACGCGTATCGAATTGTCCATGTATCCCGAAAAATAGAGGATCTACGTTGAATCTAATTATTGGCCTTGAGAATTAAAAAAGACTAAAATTGTATCGTGTTCGACTGGAACCAGTGTGAACACAGTGCAAAAACTGTGATAAGCGCTGTATAAAGCAGCAAATGTGGAGTAGAACGCGTATCGAATTGTCCATGTATCCCGAAAAATAGAGGATCTACGTTGAATCTAATTATTGGCCTTGAGAATTAAAAAAGACTAAAATTGTATCGTGTTCGACTGGAACCAGTGTGAACACAGTGCAAAAACTGTGATAAGCGCTGTATAAAGCAGCAAATGTGGAGTAGAACGCGTATCGAATTGTCCATGTATCCCGAAAAATAGAGGATCTACGTTGAATCTAATTATTGGCCTTGAGAATTAAAAAAGACTAAAATTGTATCGTGTTCGACTGGAACCAGTGTGAACACAGTGCAAAAACTGTGATAAGCGCTGTATAAAGCAGCAAATGTGGAGTAGAACGCGTATCGAATTGTCCATGTATCCCGAAAAATAGAGGATCTACGTTGAATCTAATTATTGGCCTTGAGAATTAAAAAAGACTAAAATTGTATCGTGTTCGACTGGAACCAGTGTGAACACAGTGCAAAAACTGTGATAAGCGCTGTATAAAGCAGCAAATGTGGAGTAGAACGCGTATCGAATTGTCCATGTATCCCGAAAAATAGAG